>NC_056725.1:1486003989-1486093989 GCF_019279795.1 Protopterus annectens | reverse complement strand
CAAAAATCAACATGTAACTAGTTGCATCCCACAAGGTTCTGTCCTAGGCCCTCCCTTCTTCTGCATCTATTTCTCTGAAATTCAGGCAAATTCTAATAACCTTTGCCTAAATGGATTCCCAGATGATTGCAAACTAGGAATCATCCTAAACTTCCCCTAAGATTTGCTTACACTCCAAAAAGGCATTGATCACAATAACTGGTGCTCTAATCACAGTTTCACCCTAAATGCAAAGAAATGTTCGCCTTTGATAAAAACTAGTCCTCGTCTCTCACTCACTGGCATAGAGGGATGAAGTTCTGTTCACAAACTAGACAAAATGTGTGCGACTAGTAGCTATGGCACTGGAACAGAGAGGTAAGGAAAGCTTGGATTGAGTGGTTGACTCCAATTCACCCATCCTTCAGGAAAGGACTGGTGATTCTGGTGGTTCTGGTCCATCATTCATCACCATGGAGGCAGAGGCTTACAGGCAATGAATAGGACCATGAACTAGGAGAGTACGCTTGGTCTAACCTTTCCAGTGATTGTAATTCTCTGCGGTGTGTGTGTGAGTGTGTGTGTGTGTGTGTGTGTGTGTGTGTGTGTGTGTGTGTGTGTGTGTGTGTGTGTGTGTGTGTGTAAGTATGCACATATTAGGGGCATTGCTGGGCCTCCTATATGAAACACTGTTTCTTCTGTCAGCAAACAGGGAATGGGGGTTAAGGCTGTAACCAAAAAATGACCCGATGGCTGCCATAATGATGGGTGTGCAACTGACTGCCACCTCTAAGGAAACGAATGAGCTGAGAACAGCTCTTGTCCTGAGAGGAATGAATGGGTCAATAGATTGCAGGGATCCTTCACAACCTCTTATTACAAGAAATGTGGACAATGCCAAAAAACAATACCGGTATACAGATCTAAATCAAGGAACATATTTTAATTAGTGATCTTATGAACATAATAAGTTGCTGAAATAACAGATTTTGAGTTATCATGCATTTTATGAAGGACATGAAATTCAATTGTGTGTCATTATTTAGTAACATCAGTCCCCAATGACGTGTCTGAAAAACACACATTTTATGAAGAACAGACCAAAAATATGAGGCAAAAAACTAGACATTCAGGAAAAATTTGAATAGTTGATAAGTATGGTCAGGAGGCAGTGGTGAACCAAAAAACACTAGTGCTACTGCATAGGGGCACACAAATTCAGCCTAAGACTGACACAGAGATCCAGGATTAAGGAACGTATACATAGGTTCATAGGTGTTTACTAGGCTAACGACCACAAGGGTCTTTTTAAGCCTAGCCATGCATCCCAAATCTCTGACAAGTTCTGATACCCTTGATAGATGTAAGCAGGGGCTTGGGAGATGAACCATTTCCAAGCTAGGGCCTGGAAGCTGACCCATATACAGGTTGCCTGTGTCCATTAGAGATACAGGTGACAAACCAGGGATGAATTTCTTCTTCCCCATCCAACTATCCAGGTTACACATGAATTGGGTTAGGGGGGAACTCTGGTTCACATTGATGGGGAGCCTGTTCCAGAGATGGGATAATCTCTGGAATGCATACCTGTCTCTCCAGCAAGTTCTATTTATATCACAGGCAAGGTTTAAGTCTTCAGAATTGGTAATTCTGGTGCTGTTTGTTTTGTGGCTATGCAAGAGGTCCATCAGAGTGGGTTGTGACAATGCCCTGTATGTCAGGCATAAATGTCCCCTCAAAAGCCTGTAGAAGACAGAATACAAGGATAGAGTATTGAGGCAGTCTGCATAGGACATTTTGCTTAAGCCCTGTATTCTTTTAGTGAGGAACCTCTATGGACATTCTCGTTGTTGGATATGCCCGGTTAGGTACATACCAAGGTGGACATTGTACTCAATGATAGGTCTGATGAATGCGGAATATGGTAGAACAATGACTTCCTTGGACTTAGATGTCATACCTTTATTTATAAGTTCACTACTGTAGGAAATCCTTCTATGTTGCACAGCGTATACAGAAAATGAACTATACGCAAATCAGCATATGTCCAATATTGTTAGAAAATACTTCTACCTCTCTAATTTCATCTGTCATCGAGTTACATACCGATCAAAATACATCCTTATCCCACTTTGCTGTGCCCTTATCTGCCCCATCATAGACTATAGTGTTTTAGTTTGGAATGTATACCTCTAAACAGCTTTACCATCTAGAAAGACTCCAGAATTGTATAAATAAAAATAATCCAAGGTTTAAAGAACTGCTCTTATTCAAATAGATTAAAAGCCCTGCCCTCATTTTCTGTGGCCTAGCTACTCCTTTGAGGTTTTATATATATATATATATATATATATATATATGTATATGTATATATATATGTATATATATATATATATATATATATATATATATATATATATATATATATATGTATATATATATATATATATATATATATATATATATATATATATATATACATATATATATATATATATATATATATATATACATATACACCTTGCCTTCCAAACTAAGTCAAAACCTGATTTATTTGACCTCCTTCTCATTGAAAAGGCAATTAAGTCAATTAACAGTCATTCCAAGTTTTGTGGTAAAATACCAACAAGCCACAGTTCAGGGATAAATGAATCACCCATTGCCTCCATTTCCTATGGAACAAGCTTTACTTATATAGTCTGTATTGCCAGCAACTGTAGCACACAGTACTGACAACTGTTTTTGCTTTTGTTCTCTTTAACACTGTTATTTGTTTTTATATTTTCTTTGTCTCCATTTACATTAATATTTTATGAAGTGTTTTCAGCAGCACTGGATGAGGTATGGTGGCAGCCACCATGCCATTCACCTGCATCATCATCACCCACTGGATCCCCATTAGTCTCCAGGCTCAACTCTCTGCTTGGTGTTGAAGGTTATCTTGTAAGCTTCCAATTGGTGGTTGTCAGTTTCCACGTTGAAAGTAAATGCAGTGGAATACTCCTTGTAGTAAATTCACTTCTCTCAAATTATTTGGCACTTAGTTAAGGACTGTGAAGAGAAGCCAGACATGTTTCATAACTGAAAATGTTATTTGACATATGACATGGACAGTACAAAGGAGCTATGCAGGGGCACAGCTCAGTATAATATCAGGAAAGAGCAATCATAGTTCATCACACATCTGGTATGCCATAAAAAACAGTTCCAGCACCCTTCAGAAAAAGTATGATATGGCAGCATCCATCACAAAGACTCCTTTCACCAGTGCATGTCAACAGCACCAACTGTGACATACTGTTTCTGCACACACAACAACATAGGGCTTAAATTCATTTGAGTTGCACCTGGAGCTCAGCGGCATAGAGGAATAAAGCCCTGATCATGAGCCAGATGGCTTAGATTGATTGGCATCTCTGGTGATGGAGCATCCTGGAAGAGGGGGTTGTTGGAGTGAATGATTTACACCAGTCACCCATCTTGGTGAAAGTGGGATGGTGGTTGCAGTCAGACGATTGCTGACAACGGCTGTAGAACCAGGAAATGAGGACTTGGTGATCGCAAGCTGGTGATGGCAGCTCTTATGGGGCATGTGTATGTGTGGTTACATGCACACACCATAGACACAGCAAAGGAAGCCACTATAAGGACATTGGTGCCCATGTCAGCCACTAAGGATGGGATTAGGATTATTAAAGAGAAAGTACAGTTGTATAAAACTTCACCATAACAGCAACTATTTGAATAGATAACTAATGTAGAATTATTCACTTCTGGAGCATATCCTGCCAAGGATACCATATGTCTATCAAGCCTACAAAAGCTTAGGCACCTTTCTCATGTGTGCACATCTGACCTGTGACCCATGCAAACTATGTGCTAGCATGTAAGGGACATATAAGCCCGAAAATCCTCAGAGCTTTCTTGCTCCTGAGAAAAAGACTTAGACTGATAGTTAACAGTGAATGGACACAGTCATAAAAATGTTGGGAGGGGTGAGAATAAGGGAGAAAAGGGGAATGGAGGGAGGTTGTTTATACTGCAGTAATGAACTATTCAAACATCTACTGTAATAGTAAGGTCTTACACAACTCTACTACTACATTCTTCATTAGATCACTATTGTGATATTCCTCACTTATGGGATGATTTCCGAAGCTTCTTAGCAGGAAGGGGTAGAGGCTGAACAACAGGGTTGGAGTCCAATAAGCCTTGATGAATGTTTCTGGAAAATCCTGCTCTAACTCTGGAAAAGGCATCCATTTTGCAATGTTTTGTGAAAGTGTGGACAGGACCAGATAGCTTCCTGCAGAATAGACTTAGAATCTAAGTATTTGAAGCCTTTGAATAAGGCTCCAGAAGAAACCATAGCTCTGGTGGAATAGACTTTTACCTGACCTTGAAGATATTTGCCATGAAAAGAGTAAAAGAAAATAAGTAGAAGGGGATGAAACCTGGAAATGGTATGTTTAGTGACTGGAAGGAATAACTTCTTCCCTTTATATGAGATAGAATTGTTCAAACTTTCTAATAGTTTTTCTCTTTTCTAGCTGTGGAAGTCTTGCAAGTAAAAAATGATTTCCTCCTTTACTCTTAGGATTAGGAAAGAAGGCAGGAAGTTGGATGTATTAATTTAATGATAGATCTGTAACCTCTTCAGGCATAAAGAAAGGGTCAGTTCTGTGTCCAAGTTAAAAAATTCAAGGAAACAGGTAAAAAAGGTTTAAATGGAGGTAATGTTACTTTTTCAGAATGTAATTCTGGTCCCATCAAGGTGGACTGGTTTCTAGGGGGATGTGGATGTAAAGGATGCCTTTAAGAAACTGAGACGGTTGACATAGTTTCATAGTTTCATAGTATAGTACTAGGCTATCTGCCCTAGGGCATTTATTAGCCTAGCCAAAGTGTATGTGGCTTTTACCACCCCATGTAATGATACAAAAGTGTACAATTTAAATTAAATTTAGTTTACTGTGCCTCTATCTAGCAATGACACAGAGATGACCCCCGAAGAGAGTCAGTGAGGGGCTCTGCCTAACATGGACAGGTATCCTGTTCCAGAGTGCGGGAAGCCTCTGGGTTATGAATCTGTCCCTCCAGCATGTCCTATTCATATTTGTGCTGAGGTTTAGATCTTTAGCTCGTGTGGCTCTGATGGATTTGGATTTTTTGAGGTGGAGCATGTCCATTAATTCTAAATTGGACATGGCCTTGTACGTAAGGCACAGATCACCTCTGAGCAGGCGGTATGCTACTGAATAGAGCTGGAGCTTTTTCAATCTGGCAGTATATGACATATGCTGGAGACCCTTGATCCTCTTGGTAAGGTACTTTTGGGGTCTCTCCAGCTGCTGCAGGTGCCGGGTGAGGTACATACCAAATGGGGCATTGTACTCAATCATAGGCCTGATAAGGGAGAAATATAAGGGTACAATGACATCCTTTGATCTGGATGTGAATCCCTTCATGATAAGGTGGGCAAGGTAGAAGGTCTTTCTAACCACTTTAGCGACATGGGTGTCAAATGAGAGGTCTCTGTCAATTTGGGTCCCCAGGTCTCTGATTACTTTTTCCGTACTTAATGGATTACCACCTATGTGGTAATTTGTGGGTACTTTGTTTTTTCCAAAGGGGATGACTATACATTTTTTGGCATTTAGTTTAAGGCCATGACTCTGGCACCAGTCATCTGTTTCTGTGTGGCCCTTCTGGAGGATGCATGTGTCAGCTGGTGTGTTGACTATGGCGCCTAGTTTGCAGTCGTCTGTGAACTTTGGCAGTCACAACCCCCTTATGTTTGCCTGCACATCTGAGAAATAAATGCAGAACAAGAGGGGTCTCAAGACAGAGCCCTGTGGGACTCCACTTGTAACTGGCTTAGAGTCTGACATAGCTCCAGCTATACTGACTTTGTGGTTTCTGTCCTTTAGCCAGTTTGCAACCCATCTTGTGACAAACGGGTTTACATTTAAGCTGTTGAGCTTGTCTATGATGCCTGAGTGGGGTATTGTGTTGAAGGCTTTTGCCAGATCCAGGTAGGCTGTATGAACTGCTTTGCCTTCATCGATGGCTCTAGTGACTGTTTCAAAAAAGTCCACCAGGTTTAAAAGACAGGATCTGCCTTTTACAAAGCCGAATTGGGTAGGGTCAATTGTCTGTAGGTCCCCGATGTCTTTGTTTATGAGTTCCATAATGATCCTTTCCATAGCTTTGCAGACCAGGCTGGTCAAGCTTATGGGGCGGTAGTTTCCAGGGTCTGTAGAGGTGCCACCTTTGTGGAGTGGGACCACTGTAGCTGTACGCCAGTGTTCAGGGATGTATCCTGTAGCAAGGCTAAGATTAAATAGCGTTCTTATGTGCGGGTTTAGCTCCTCTAGGAGTTCACGAAGCACGCAACCCGGGACACCGTCAGGTCCCATGGATGCTGTATTTTTAGCTTTGTTGAGGGCAGCTCTCACCTGGACATCTGAGATTTCGGGGAGGTTGCATTCAGCTGAGATATTTATTTCGTCTTTTGGGGGAGAGGGAGGGGAGAAATTTGCGCTGAACCTGTCTGCCAGTATGTTGGCAATATCTGTGGGTTCAGTGTATTTTTTGCCGTTATGAACTAACTCTGCGCATATCTGAGGGTTTCTGCCCAGGTTTCTAACATAACTGAAGAAGGCCTTGTGATTATCTTTAGTGTCCTTAGCGATTTTTCTCTCGAAGTTGGCCTTTGATGATTTTATTAGCGAACGTAGTTTTTTGCTAGTGCTGATCAGGGATGCCTTCCCTTTATGGGATTTTGCTCTCTTGCAGTAGCTTTCTTCTCTTGTTATAAAGTTTGTTTATGGCTGGGGTCCACCAGATAGGATGCCTGCCTTTAGTGGAAAGGGTCTTGGTTTTATTTGGGATTGCATGATCCATGCATTCTTGGAGATGCCCGTAGAAAGCATTTGTGAAGGATTCAGAAGTGTGGGATGTGGTTTCCAATGGCCCAGGGGGCTTGAAGGATACCATTTCAGTCCTAAGGAGTGTAAAGTCGGCTTTTGAGAAGTTTCTCACTGTGGTCTTTTGTGCTGGGGGTGGAGGTGGGATATGAATATCTAGGGTTATTAGTTTATGGTCTGATCTCACTAGTGAGGGGTATACTTCCGGTGTTGAGCATTTTGTCCCCATGTTTGTGATGATCAGGTCAAGTATATTATTTCCCCTTGTGGAGGAGGTGACAAGTTGTTCCATCGCATTTGAGTTGATGAATTCCAGGAACCTTTGAACTAGGGTGTTGGGGCTTGAGTAATGCACCCAGTCTATGTTTGGGTAGTTGAAGTCTCCCAATATGATGGTATTTGGTGAGACATTCATATCCTCCAGTGTCTTCAGGAAGGCTGAATGGAGTTCCTGAGATTGTGAGGGTGGTCTGTAGCATGCTACAAGTTGTATAGCAGTTTTGCCTACGGTTAGTTGCACATGGATGGTCTCCGATGCTTCGTGTGTTGCCACTAACCTGGAGGTGTGGGTGTCTTTAATGAATATGGACACTACCCCTCCTTTTGTGGCTCGGCCCAGGTTTTGGGGCTGAAATGTATGATACGAGGTATAACCTAGTAGGGCTGGGGTGCTCTCAGGAGCCTTGAACCAGGTTTCAGTTACTGCACAGACATCGATGCTCTCCATACTGAGGAGTGCTTCGAGAGCCTGCATCTTGAGATTTAGACTTCTGGCAATGAGCAGCATTACCCTTAGTTTTTTTCCTTTATTGTTTTCTAAGGTGGTGGGTTTGGCTTTTGAGCCTTACCTAAAAAAGGCACTATGGGGGTGGCAAGAGCCCTAGCCAATATCCAGAAGCCCAGTGGTGACAGGTGCAAGCCGTCCCTTGCGAAGCAGCGTGGCTTGTCCAGCATGTCATCCCAAGCAGACAGACATTGGATCCCCCTAGAATGACACCAGTAACTGAGCCAATTATTAAAGCTGATCATCTTGTCTTTGTATTGTGGCATCATTCTTGGTGAGGGCAAGATGCTGCTCAGGGTCAGGGTCATACCGGCCTGGGCTACATAATCAGAGAGCTCCTCTATGTCTCTTTTCATGTAGTCCAAGGTGGTACATCTCAGGTAATTCACGCCGGCATGGACAATGACGGAGTCATATTTGTACTTGCTTTGGAGTGACCTGAGTGCTTGTGTTATGTGACGGATCCTAGCTCCCGACAGGCAGCTCACCGTTACCCTCTCCTTGTTCAGCCTGGTAAGCGGAACGTCAGTGTGTCTGACTATAGAGTCACCTATTACTAGTGTATCAGGCATGGTGTTTCATCTTAAGGGCTGTGATTGTTTGGCACACTGACTTTGTGTACTATGTGTTGCTTGTGCAGAGTTTTGAGGTGGTGTTTTCGTGGATGTCTGCTTTGGGAGCCTCTGTTGTTTTGGTAAGTTTTTTATTAGAGCCTCTGAGTATGTCTTTGTGTTACTATGTGTTTGGTTTGCAGTTGTGGTTGGTTTATGTGAGACTGGGTTTGTTGTGTGTGTGGTTACCTTCTCCTCCTGTCTGGTCTTGCTAGTCCTGTGTTGAGATAGTTCAGCCTCCAGTTTGGCTATATAGTTGCATCTCTCACATGTGTTTGTGTTTGTTGGGAGGAGGAGAGGGTTGTCTGTGTACATGAGACAATTGTAACATTGTCTCAGGATTCCCAGATTAACCAGCTGAACTGGAGAGGACGTTAGTAATATACCACTCGACATGCCAGAATAGTATAAGGGGGTGATGTGTAACTGGGTCAGAGAGAGGACTTTGAAGGGAAGTGGGTATTAGCACGGGTTGTAGGTGGATGTAGTGCTTATGTTAGTTTAAGGGTGCTTCACTTAAAAGAAAGGTTTTAGGAGCAAGTGCTAGGCTTATGATAAAGCGAATAGACTGATTTTGTTGAAAGTAGAGCTTTCTTAAGGGAAAAATTGAAGTGCAGACTTGGCTGAGCCAGGAATCGTTTAAGCCTGTTTAACCGGCGCTGCGCTATGTGCACAATCGTGCAAAGCCGCTCAAACACGGATTTTAAACAGGGAACTTCAGAAGAGCTGGAAATGGTCCAAAACGACCAATTACTACAAGCTCTTGTGCTGAGGTCACTCCTTCAGGGACAGATGGCTGCTCAAGGCTCCCCACTCCCACTGGTGAGCAAAGAAGCGTCCTTCTATCCAAGTAAGGCAATGGACAACACAGGAACTACACCACAGTCCAGAATACAGCAAAGCCTGTATTCTGGTCTAAACTAGTCGAGAAAGGCGGGAAAACAAGGATATATATTTTTTTTGTTTTTTTTTAAGTTAAAAAGTACACAGAAATGCAGGAAAAACAGTAATAAATCACTTACACAGGCTAGCTCACTTTAGTGGGTAGCTTCAACAGTTAAATTTAACAACAAACGTTCGACCAAATGTAACTTTAAGTGCAGATAATGTACAATGCAAAAAACAGGTAATAAAGCAGTATAAACTTGTTCAAAGTAAGAAAAGGAAGGTCTCTCAGGTAAAAACAGCAAAAAAATACTTAGATCAGGAAAGTAGTCACTTTTCTCAGTTCTCTGCTGCTAGCACCTCTCTGCAGGACCACGAGGAGCTGTTTCTGAGTAGTATAGCCAGAAAAAAATGCTCAGGGGCGGATTTTAAACAGGGAACATCAAAAGAGCTGGAAATGGTCCAAAACAACCAATTACTACAATAGTTCTTGTGCTGAGGTCACTCCTTCGGGGACAGATAGGCTGCTCAAGGCTCCCCACTCCCACTGGTGAGCAAAGAAACTTCCTTCTATCCAAGTAAGGCAATGGACAACACAGGAACTACACCACAGTCCAGAATACAGCAAAGCCTGTATACTGGTCTAAACTAGTCGAGAAAGGCGGGAAAACAAGGATTTTTTTTTTTTTTTTTTTTTTGTTTTTAAGTTAAAAAGTACACAGAAATGCAGGAAAAACAGTAGTAAATCACTTACACAGGCTAGCTCACTTTAGTAGGTAGCCTCAGCAGTTAAATTTAACAACAAACTTTCGACCAAATGTAACTTTAAGTGCAGATAATGTACAATGCAAAAAACAGGTAATAAAGCAGTATAAACTTGTTCAAAGTAAGAAAAGGAAGGTCTCTCAGGTAAAAACAGCAAAAAAATACTTAGATCAGGAAAGTAGTCACTTTTCTTTTCTCTTTTCCTTTCTGGAAAGGCCTCAGAAATACCTCACATTTCTCAGTTCTCTGCTGCTACCACCACCCTGCAGGACCACAAGAAGCTGTTTCTGAGTAGTATAGCCAGAAAAAAATGTTCAGGGGTGGATTTTAAACAGGGAACTTCAAAAGAGCTGGAAATGGTCCAAAATGACCAATTACTACAAGCTCTTGTGCTGAGGTCACTCCTTCAGGGACAGATAGGCTGCTGAAGGCTCCCCACTCCCACTGGTGAGCAAAGAAACTTCCTTCTATCCAAGTAAGGCAATGGACAACACAGGAACTACACCACAGTCCAGAATACAGCAAAGCCTGTATACTGGTCTAAACTAGTCGAGAAAGGTGGGAAAACAAGGATATTTTCTTGTTTTTTTTTTTTGTTTTTTAAGTTAAAAGGTACACAGAAATGCAGGATAAACAGTAATAAATCACTTACACAGGCTAGCTCACTTTAGTGGGTAGCCTCAACAGTTAAATTTAACAACAAACTTTCGACCAAATGTAACTTTAAGTGCAGATAATGTACAATGCAAAAAAATAGATAATAAAGCAGTATAAACTTGTTCAAAGTAAGAAAAGGAAGGTCTCTCAGGTAAAAACAGCAAAAAAAATACTTAGATCAGGAAAGTAGTCACTTTTCTCAGTTCTCTGCTGCTAGCACCACTCTGCAGGACCACGAGGAGCTGTTTCTGAGTAGTATATGCACTTTAATAAAAGTAAATGGTAGGCCTCAGTTGAACAGCTTCCACAAATATTTCAGGATCACTGGGACCCCAAAATGAGATGGGTACTGACCTCTACTATGGAATCATATAGAAAATTTCTTCCATTTTGAAACATAAGATTTTCTAATAGCAGATTTCCTCACCTCTTTTAATACCCGGAGCACGTCCTCAAAGTAAAGGCTGAATGGAATCAAAAGCCTATCATCCAGATAGTGATATTCAAAGTCCTGAGGTTTGGATGAATGCAAAGGCCCTTCTCCTGTGTGAGTCAGTCCATCCTGTGGGGTAATCTGTGGTGACTGCCCTTGGCTAGATGAAAATGTATAAAGAACGGATGTTGCCTGAGCCAAAGGATAGTGACCAATAACATTTTTGGTTTGTTTTACTGAATCTTGAGAAGGACTTTGGAATGATAAGAAATAGAGGAAAAGCATGTAGGTATTACCATTTCCATGGAAAAGAAAAAGCGTCCATTCTCCATGCTTTTTTGTAAGGGGTTCTGGTGCAAAAGGCTTGAGTTGTTTGCTTAGACTAGAACAAAAAGCTCCATCTGAGACGTTCCTCACTGGTGGGCAATCTGAAGGAAGACCGGTGTGTTCAGCATCCATTCATGAGGGTCTGCCTTGGATCTGCTGAAATAGTCTGCCATTGTGTTTTGTTCTGAGGGAATGTACAGAGCCTGAAGGAAGATGTTGTTCTGAACTGGTAGCTCTCATATTACAACAGCAAGTTTGCAAAGGGGATAGGACTTTGTTCCCTGATTTATTTAGATAATATCACATGGCAGCGGTACTGTCCATTACTGCGTGATGTGGTTCTGTGTTCCAGAGGTAATGTAGAGTTTGAAGGTCACAAATTACAGCCTTCAGCTCTTTGATGTTTTTATGTTTCTTTTTGTCTTGTTTGGACCAAACTCCTTAGACTTTGACACCTTTGGAACAGGCTTCCCATGCAAAATCTGAGGAATCTTTTACAACTGTTTGCCAGGGGTTGGGATGAGAAAAGGAATCCCAGAATTGATCATTAACTGGTTAAGCCACCAAAAATATGTTTCTTCACAAACTACAAGAGAGGGATTAGAAATGACAGTGCTGGGCCCAAATGGTTTTGGGGTACCATTGCAATTCCCTCATGTGAAGTCTAGCATGTGGAATCATTAAAAAAATGTTGATGCCATTAATCTTACAGCTCTTAAGATCTATTTTGCTGAGGTCATTTGAAGAGTTGACACAGATAGGAAGTAAGCATCAGAAACTGGGCCTTCTCTAGAGGTAGAAATGACTTCATGAAGGAGGTATCCAGATGAATTACAAGGAATGCAAGAGAATGGGTTGTATAAAGGTTGACTTCTTTAAGCTAAGAGTAAAACCTAAGTGGAGAAGTAAGTTGGTTGAAAACTGCAGGGCTTTTAAGGTTTCTTGCTTGGAAGTTGCCTAAATCAAACAATCATCCAAGTATGGGAAGACATGTATGCCTTGGAGCCTGCAAAAAGATATGACAGGGAATAAGCATTTTAAGAAAACCCCTGAGGTCATGGATAAGTCAAATTGAGAAGACATAAATTGAAAGTGATATCTTAATATACAGAATCTTAAAAACAACTTTTTTATCTTATTTTATTTACCATATGTTTGCCAGAATAGTACAGCTGGACAACATGTGTCCATTTTCAGCAGAGTCCTGGGGAGAAAAGCTCCATAAAATTACAGAGAGAAAAATTACTACAGAGAAATTTCAGAGTAAAATTACAGAGTAGTATCATACAAATTTGTTGAAATTACAGTAGCTAATATATAATATGAGGACATTACCCAATTTGGGTGAACATACCTATGACATAATGTACAATATATACAATAAGCATAGGTAAGAACCTAGGTAGAGTGGTGTAAGATATTTCTCTAATGAGTAGGAGTATGTAATACGCATAGGTTTCCATATATGCATTCAAGCAAATATGTGTGTGTGTATGTGCGTGTATGTGTGTGTGTGTGTGTGTGTGTGTGTGTGTGTGTGTGTGTGTGTGTGTGTGTGTGTGTGTGTGTGTGTGTGTGTGTGTGTGTGTGTGTGTGTGTGTGTGTGTGTGTGTGTGTGTGTGTGTGTGTGTGTATGTAAATGTGTATATATATATATATATATATATATATATATATATATATATATATATACGGGTCCACTTTTAAATCCCGAAATATCAAAATCTCGAGTTTTGAGATACCAAACCCAAAACATCAAGGTTTCAGTATCTCGAAATGTAAAAGTGGGAGAAGAAAAAACAAACAAATCAACTAAAATAAAGTATTTGCAGGGGGGCAAGCCCCCATGCACCCCCCCCCACCCCCGTACTTAAATATATCAACTCCGAGATCGCGCTACAATGAAGAGAATGGTAAGTGCAACAGGAGCATTACCCTTCTCTTTATTGCAGCGCAATCTCAGAGTTTGTATATTTAAGTAGGGGGGGGGGGCACTGTATTTTAGCTGTCTTTCTTTTTTTTTTTTACACTTTTAAATTTCGAGATACCAAAATCTCGATTTTTTGGGTTCAGTATCTCAAAACTCGAGATTTTGGTATTTCGGGATTTAAAAGTGGACCCGTATATACACATATATACATATACATACAGTCATATATAGGTAAATACACACATATGCAGAGGCTTAGTTAGAGCATGTTGCTGTGTTTTACATAGGTAGGTATATGTTGAAAGGTATCCTTTAGAATTCAAGTAACTAGGAATGCTTGAGAAAAAAGAAGGGAAAAGAAATTTTGAAGGGTTAACATCTTGAGCTGTGGAACCTGTAGAAAACTGTTTAGTTTGGACAGATCTAGGACTGGTCTCCAAGCTCTCTCTTTCTTTGGGACCAGGAAAAATCTTGCATAGAATCCTCTCCATATTTGTTTGGTGGAACAGGTTCTATAATTCCCTAAAGAAACAGATCTGAAATGACTGGAAAGATGAGATGTTGATTTGATGGAACTTCAGAGATCCTTGAAGGAATGGGAGGAGTTTCTCAGTGAAGGCTACATCCATTTTCTATTATGTTCAAACCCCAAAAGTCTGAAGTTATGAGCTTCCAAAAGGGAAAGAAAAGACAAAGTCCCTGCAATTTTTTTTCTCAAATATTTTTCTTTATTTTCAATTAAAATAACATTTACATAATATTTTTAAATATCATTTTAAACAACTATATACAATATTTGCAATAGCCTGACTTTCAGTTATATACACTGTATGTTATTAAATATAGAATCAACAGATCAGTTATCATAGATACAATATTGATTATTGCAGAGTGTCCAAGAAAGATATAACGTTCTTCCAAGGATTATTTACCAGTGGCCTAGGATAGATTCATAGTTCTTTGATTTTTATTTCCATCAATGCAGTTGTCTTCAGTAAAGTGTAGAATTCTTCCAAGGTCGGGGGTGTATTTGAATTCCACCTTCTGGTTACGCATTTCCTAGATATAGCAAGTATTGTCCATAACAAATACATATTTGTCTTATTCAGGTAGGGACCTTCATTTACATTTAGTATTATCAATATTTTAATTAAGGTAAAGGATTCATTAAATAAAGCTTGTAAAAATTGAATGATTCCATTCCAATATGATTTAATGTTATTACATTCATAAAAAATATGAATCCAGTCTGCTTTATTTGACTTTTCACACCTCCAGCAAAACCATTTTTAGTAGTACTAATCTTTTTAATTCTATCTGGTGTTAAAAATGCTCTATGTAAGTATTTCCAGTTAAATATTTTCTAGTACTATGTGTTAGAGGTGTAATTAACTGATAGTAAGATGTTACTTTTAATTTCTTCTGTTAACTGAAATGACTGACCTTTTGTTAAGAACTGCCAGTATGACGGTTTGGGAATTGTTTTATATGTTATTAACTCTTTATATAGATTTGAAATGGAATTTTTCTTTTCACAACTATTATGTATAAATTCATAGAGAAAACTTAATAGATTTGGAATATCTTTAAATGAGGAATTATTAATTAATCTGCATAAATCTTGAGTGTACATTAGAATGCTTTGTAAGGTTAACCAGTCCTGTGTTGGAATATTGTAAGCAGTTTTTATCATATGTATTTCTAAATCATTTAATTTATTTACACATTGAAACCAGCATAAGAATCCATTTTGTTCCCAGGAGGTTATTGTTTCCCTATATATTTTTTGAGGAAAGTTCTTAGTGATGGTAAATGGGGTTAAAAGGTCAAACCAAAGTTTTAGATCTATGTTTGCATTAATAAGTTTCCTAAAGGAATTGATGTAATGATTAATCAGTGTTGTTTTAGAAGGTTTTGTTATATTATATTGTATACTTATACATAGTATGTATCAGGGTTTGTTTGATTTGTCTACTATTAAATTTTTTTTAACAGATTAAATTAATTTGTTAATACAGCCGTTGTTAATTCTTTCCAGTTGGCAAAATAATTTGGGTTTATCCAGTCTATTGTAGTTTTAAGCACCTATGCTTTTATATATGTTTCTATTTCTGGGAAGTTCAATCCTCCTTGTTTCTAGGGTCTAATGTGATGAGTTAGAGCTAATCTATTCTTTTTGGGATACCATAAAAATGTTATTAAACATGAGTTTATTTCTTTAAGAATGCATCTTTCAGGAATTAACTGTATTGGTAATGCTACTTATAGTATATTTGGCAATAAGACCATTTTTATTAATTGCAATCTGTCTTCAAAAGTTAATATAATTTTGTTCCACTTTTCTATATATAGTTTTATTGTTTCAATAATGTTTTTATAATTTATTAATATTGTTTTGTTTATATTTTTGTATAACACTATTCCTAAATAATTTAGCGCAAGTTCTTGTTTTCCTGTGATGGATTTATCTGTAACTTGTAGGTCTTTTTTCTTATTTAAAAATAGAAGTTTTGATTTTGATCTATTAAAGTGTAGACCTGAAATTTTATAAAATTTATCTATTACTTCTTCCAGCTCTCCTAATGACTCTCTGGAGTTTGATAGTGTTAATAAAATTTTAGATATGTCCTGGTCATAGACTTTTATTCCTTTTATTCTTGGATTATTGTGTATTATTTCTGCAAGTATTTCTATAGCCAAAGCAAATAAAATAGGAGAAAGGGGGCATCCTTGTTTAGTACCTTTCATTATATGGATAGATTCTGAGGTGAAAGGACCTAATTTAATGTAGGCTAAGTTATTAATATATATGTTTTTTAATAATAAGATGAAGGGAGGAGGAAATTCAAATAATGCTAAAGTCTTAAATAGATATTCCCAGTTGAGGGAATCAAAGTTTTTTTCTATGTCTAATCCGATTACAAGTGTTTCTCTATCTTCTTTATTCACATAATCTATAAGAGTAAGTATCCTTTTAATATTATCATGTGTGTGCCTGTTATATAAAAATCCAGTTTGATCATTCTTAATTGTCTTGGAAAGTGGGATTTTCATTCTGTTAGCTAGGATTGACATGAATATTTTGTAATCATTATTCAGTAATGATATAGGTCTGTATGAGGTGCAAAGGTCTGATAGTTTATTATCTTTTCGAATTGGTGTTATGAGAAAATATTTCCATGAGGGTGGTATTTTTGCTTCTGACTGGACTTCTAGCACAGTATTATGAAAAAGGGAGATTACAGTTGAAGGGAAGAGTTTGTAAATTTCTGTAATTATACCATCTATCCCTTGAGCTTTGTTAGATTTACTTTCTTTTATCTTGTCAACATTATTTTGTAGGATATAGGTTTTTGTAGGTCTAGTTTTAAGGAATTTTTTTTATATTGATAAGGTTTGTATCTAAGTTTATTTGGTTGGTATCTAAATCTTCTTTTTTGAAGTGTTCCATATAATGGAACTGAAATGCTTCAAGGATGTCTCCTATATCTGATACTTGTTTCCCTTTCTTTTCATGATATATACTACTAATGTTTTTTGCTTTAGATTGTATTTTAATTCTTGTAAATAAGTTATGTAGAGATCTGGAGGAGGTGGCAAATGAGTTTATTTTTAATTTTTCCAAGGCCAGACAAGTTTTGTGTGTTAAAATTTCATTATATTTTTTATTTAATTCCTCTATTTCTTTTTTTGACTTCTGGACAATTCAGATTTGTTTAGATTTTGCTGCCAAGAGTCTGGTTTGCAAGTCTAATTATTCAGATTCCTACTCTCTAACTTTGTTTTTGTACCAGCTAAGGGTCTTACCAAATAAATACGCTTTTAATGAGTACCAAACCATGACTCTACTGATTTCTGTTGTATTACTAATTTCAAGAAATAACTGTAGTTCTGACAACAACCAGTGTCTGAATTCTTTAATTTTCGTGATATATAATGGAATTCTAGTTGAGAGGATTAAAGGTTTAAACTCTATTTGGAGTTTCATTATCAGAGAGTCATGAGCTAAGAAGGGGCATGGGACTATTGAGAAGTTGAAGATTTTTGTTTGTAAATCTTGAACTACAAATAATTTGTCTATTCTGGTTTGTGTTCCAAATCTATGGTCTTTATGGGAAAATAATAAGAATTTATCATCTTTTACTTTAATAGTGTCTGTTAAATGAAATTAATCAATCCATTTTTTTTAAGGATTTTGAAATAGTTGCTATGCAAAAAGACTTCTTGGTGGTTTCAGAAGCTTCTAAGGTACAATTAAAGTCTCCTGCCAGTATAAAATTTCCTTTATAATTGTTGGAAATAAAATCTAGGTGTTTTTTAACCATTCCTGCTCCAATTCCTGGTAACCAATATAGATTAGCTAAGGTCCATATTCTGTTATTAAATTTAATTATAACAAATGCTGGTAGACCTTCTTTGTCTTCATATTTATAAATAACTTTTGGAGTGATTATGTTTTTCTTCCAGAGAATTGATACTCCTTTTGTCTTTGTTCTATAGGAGGATTGAGCTAAGACTGTATAGTCCTTAGGGTTCCAAATAAAACTATCATTAGTCTTAAATGCATTTCCTGGAGAAATACTACTTGTGCCTTATTTAGTTTTAAATATTTTAGTAAGTTTGATCTTTTATTTGCATTATTTAAGCCATTAGTATTTAATGATAAGAATGGTAAATCCATTTCAAGTTACTGTTGGACGAAACTGTTTGCTTCTTTTTTTATTTTGATTATAGTAGATTTACCATATTCTCTGATAACACTGGATGTTATTTTTATGTGTGTAAACTTGGGAGTGTAATTTAATGTTCTTTCTTCTTTAAATATAAGTAGGATAAAATTCTGGTCAGGCTTTAAAAAAGTACTTCTATAAAACATTAATGCTAAAGTATCAAATACAAGTAAATATGAATTTCCCATTAAACATGGAATGCAAGTCATTCCTAATCCAACAGATAAAGATAAATCTATTGGATTATCACTCATACCTTTAACCAACAATATCAACTGAGTTCCATATGTTAAATTATTATATGGAGAATTTTCTTAAAAGAGATATGAAATTCTATATTATTCTGTTATTGTTCTATAGTATTTTATATATATAGATCGAATGTTAGTAGTATAAGCAATTATGTTGACTTAGAAAATATCCAATATTTAGTTACCCTTAAGAGATCCCAAACATGTCAGATATGTCATTTTGGATAAATTAAATGCAACAGAGGAGCATACATTAAATAAGCCAACAACAAATAAATTATTACTAAAATAATTTGACTAAAAGGATTCTACAGGAGACAATGAGTGATTACCAATGAAATATGAATTTACTGTAGGTGTACTGTCTTCCTTTACTTTCCCACTCTTCAGCTCACCAACTTCAACTTACATTTATGAAAAGACATGGCTTATCAGTGGTATCCTGACTCTGAGTAGAGGCGCCCACATTCTAGTGTGCAGTGCTTTTACATATTTATAGATTTACAAAGCAGAGTCTAAGAATAAACTATGATCACCCTGACAATTCCCATCCTGCATAGGGCACCTCCTGCTTCCAGAATGGGTAATCACATGAGGTCTAGAATGAATGTGAAGGTACCTATATGATAATCAAGACTTACCTTAGGTAAGTATTAATCAAATAGTATTTAGAGCATCT
Organism: Protopterus annectens; assembly: GCF_019279795.1. Lineage (NCBI taxonomy): Eukaryota > Metazoa > Chordata > Ceratodontiformes > Protopteridae > Protopterus > Protopterus annectens. Next base: position 1,486,075,029 of record NC_056725.1, on the reverse strand, counting down.
TAAAGAGTTCTCAGGGCAGTTAGAATACTCTTAAGCCTCTACTCCCTTGACCAAAAACAGAGATTTCCCTTCCCTTTCTTTCCCTTGTTTTAAATCAGTACTAATAAAAGAAATTAAGCAAACATAGGTAAACAGAAATAACATTCAGTAGTCCGTCTTGTACATGAGTCGCAATCCATTAAACAGGTCAGTGAAAACATCACTTTAGTAAACATTGTGTCTTTGTGTCTTTTGGCTTTTTCCCGGTTAGGGGTCGCCACAGCGGAACTCCGGTCTGCTATTGATTGGCAGTTGATATTTATGTACTGGCTTGCTGGGCCTAACGTGCAACCTTCAACAAAGGAACGCCCATTCACACATGTCACCACACAGAAGACGCTCTAACTGAGAATCGAACGAGCAACGTCTAACTGTGAGGCGACAACGCTACTGCAGCACCACTTTAGTAACTATTATAAAGACAAATTATAAATAATTTCCTAGCTCTTTAAATTTTCTGATAAAGCAAAAAGTTAACAATAAACTATTTTAACTAAAAGTATAAAGCATTTCAATTTTTCCTTACATGTATACATTTCTATTTATATTGTAGTGTCAATATCTGTCTTTGAAATCTGTACAATACTTCACTTCTTCAAATCATTCCTTTTTCAATTCAGGTTTTGTTTCGTCAAAATGGCAATATTGTTTCATCAAAATGGCAACAATATTTCAAGGGCACAATTAATATTTAGACTGATGTTTCAAATAAATAACTTGTCAGTTGCCAATTGAGCTAGTTTAGAATGTATGGTTAGTGCAAATATAGCATGTTGCAAAAATAATATGTATTTTTTCTTGTGCTCTAGAGACTGTCATATGCAAGGGACATATATAATGTAGCATATATAGAGCAGATAGCTTATGGATTCAGGTTGTTAAAGTAAATTATGCTTATTAATCAGGCATTTAAATTAATAAGTAATTTGGGAACATTTCAGTTGAGTTTCCAGGAATGTGTAGTCCAATGTGAGTAATTGAGTCCACCTTTCCTCATAAACATATGTCACAATTCATTAAATTAAGCAGAGTCTAACATCTGTCTAATAATCATTATAAAGACAAATAATAGTAATTTCCTAGCTCTTCAAACTTTCTGATATCACAAAATGTTGACAGTAAGCTATTTTAACTGGAAGACTAAAACATTTCAATACTTCATATTGAATATACATTTTTACTTTTACTGTAGTGTCAAGAACTGTCTTTGAAATCTATGCATTACTTCACTTCTTTCAAGTCATTCATTTTACAGTTCATATTATATTTTGTCAAAATGTCAATAGCATTTCAGGGGCACATTTAATATTTAAACCGTTATTTTAAATGAATAGCTATCAGTTGCCAAGTGAGTTTGTACAGAGTGTGAGGTAACTGCAAAGATAACATGTTGCAAAAAGTAATATGTATCTTTTCATATGCTCTAGAGACCGTCAGTTTCAAGTAACATATAAAATGTAACTTTTACAGTGCAGACAGCTTGTGGAATCAGCATGTTAAAATGAGTAATACTTTTTAATCAAGCAGCTACATTTCAGTGCACATGTATTTTGGGAACATTTCAGTTGTGTTTCCAGGAATATGTAATCCCATGAGGATAAATCATAAAATATATACAAATAGACCTATTATGTGTTTATTTTACCTTATTTAGGTTGTTTTTTTTTTTCATTTTAATAACTAAACATTACTTTTTCTTATTATTTGTTATCTGTGAGGCTAAATGCACTTCACAGATTCATAGTGTCCTTAGAAACTGCAGCAATTGTTTACTGTTGCTATGGCAATGCAAATTGAATGTGAAGAAAGCTTCACTTCTCTTAACCAACAGTACATTTTTCCCTCCTTTTTTTGTGTATTTGTTAATACTAAAAGGAAATAATTCAAAGGACATATGTACATGAATGGAACATTTCAGAGTTAATCACGAACATGTCCCCAATCCCAATAAGCATAACAGTGACTATCATTAATCTAATAAATATTGTAATAATTTATTAAGTTCACTATTCCAATTAGTCTACCTTAAAACTAGATTATTTTAGACTATTATAGTGAGTTATTAAATATATACAGACTATATCAGTATAGTAAATAGGAGAGAATTTAGAAGGGGAGACAAGATGCAGTTAAAATAAATAACGAGAAAAGAGAAGAGAGAAAGAAAAGAGAAAATTAAGAGAAAATACACCTATACTATGTATGTTGATTTACAGTATAGATATTTTATGTGCTATATAACCCTCCTTCTGTGAAAAAAAAGTACCCTATTTTACATACCTGGGGTAATGTGAAAACTCTCGTGTGTCATCTATTTTCAGTGGTGCAGCGGTAGTGTTGTTGACTTACAGCAAGAGGTTCTCCTGTTCGATTCTCGGCTGGAGTGCCTTCTGTGTGGAGTCTGCATGCCCTCCCCACGTTCGAATGGCTTTCGAAAGACATGCATGGATGGGCATGCCTTTGTTGAAGGTTGGGTGTTGGGCTGGCAACTCGGCACCATAAAAATCTACTGCCAATCATTAGCGGACCGGAGTTCCGCTGTGGCAACCCCTAACCGGGAAAAGCCAAAAAGACAAACAACATAGATAAAGATTCCAGTAGTTAGTTACCTTTGTTTTAAAATTCCAAGCAGTAAAATTGGTCCTTTAAAGTAATGTTAAAACAATTCATATCATAGTAGATGCTTTGAGAAATTTGGCTGTAACAGTATCAGTCTTTTGCTTCTCCTTTTTGACATCTGTCCAGACATTTGTTTCTTTTGTTCTCTTGAGAGAAGGTGACATCCAATACATATCTTCTGGTAAAGTAATCACATTATTAGTTTTAATCAATGAAGAGGCTTCCCCCAAGTCAAAGTCCTCATCTCGTATTCTTATCTTAGCTGGATATGCAAGCTGTGCCTTGATGTTATTTTGTTTTAGAAACTTTATCACTGGCCACACTTTTTTCCTTTGTTCCATTATTCTAGATGAATAGTCGTTATCAAATCTTATCAGGCTCTGTTTATATTTTAGAGATGCCTTCCTTCAAGCAGATCTTACAATCAGTTCCTTGTCCAAGTATGAAAGAAATTTGATAACTATTGACCTAGGAGAAGAGTTTGAGTGAGTGGCAGGTTTCCCAAGAGCTCTGTGTGCCCTTTCAATGCCAAAGGAAAATCCTTCTTTTAAATTTAAAAAGTCAGGGATCCATCTTGATAAAAAAGAAATAATATCCTCACCTTCTGCGTTTTCAGGTAATCCAAAAATCTTGATGTTATTTCTCCTCTCCCTATTTTCCAAGTCATCTACTTTATTAACCAAACAAGTGTTTTGTTTAAGAAGCAGTTCTTTCTGTGTTTCCTCTTTCTAAGTCATTTAGAGAAACCCATATTCCTGTTATCCTTGTCTGGTGTTTTTGTAGCATTTCCTTGAGGGTGTCAGCCTGTTTTTGACTGCTTGTTTTTCCAAGTTCTCTTTAAAATCATCCATCTTCAAAGACAACTCCTGCAGGGTAGATGCCATATGTTGTAGTTCCATCTTTAAGGCAGCATCCTGGTGAGAATTCTTTGAGTTGCTCATTTTAAGAAGTGAATATATCTCCAAGCTTTTTGACAGGAAATTATTTGTAAAACTTCACCAAAATTTCTAATTATTTAAATTAGTCCTTTATCTATAAGATTTTAAACTTTGAAGAAAAAAAAAATATTTTTTCCTGTCTTATTTAACTAGTTATATGGAGCTCTAAAATACTGCTGCTTTCAGTTAGCCATTCAGACTCTGCCACTTCCCTGCAATTTTTAAAAGGCAGTGGCAGAGGTGAGGGAAGAGTTTGATGAAGAAGGGAGACAGAAGTTTGTATGACTGTGAGAAAATGCTCCTTTGGTTCTATTAAAGTCACATTTTGGTTTGTTTTGCCATTTTTAGATACTTTCTACCTTTTTGTTGTGAAACCTTCTCAGGCTTATGAAAAAATGGTAGATATTTGTTGCAATATTTTTCCTGAAATTTAGGAATAAGGGAAGGAAACAATTGCTTGGAATTGCCACAAAGATTGCACTTGTCTACTGGAGTATTTAGAAATTTGACTTTCACATCATCTGGGAAAGACTGCAGCCTTGGTCAAGTGTATTTTCTGGTAAATGAATCAGTAGGGTCTGCTCTACAAGAAGATAGTACCCACATTTAATAGAATGCCTCACCACCAGTGAGACAAAGCTGATCATGTCTTGTACGGAAGACTCAGTCTCGGAATCTGTGACATCAGAGACCTCTTTGGCTATGTTATCCAAAACAGAAAGTAAGGAACTGGTCATGTATGCTTGACAGTTGATTGCCTTAAGGGAGAGAATAGCTGATGTGTACATTTTTTACAATACATGGCCATTGCCCTACTATCTTTCTAATTAAGGACAGCTTTGGTGGAAGACAGCAGTTTAGACACTTACCTGATTCCAGTGAAATGACAGCATAATCATGCAAAAGTTTTTATACATAAACATATGAGTCTCCACAATTTCATAAAATCTGTCCAGCTTCTTAGGTGCAGGGGATTGAGAGTCTAGAGCCAAAGAAGCTTACATAAAGGTATCCTGTAGAGCTTCTACAACTGGTGCTATAGCAGAAAGTTTAGGTACCATTGTGTTTGAGAGGTCATAGTATCTTTTCTTGTGACTCTGATAATTGATTGCCATCCTATTTGAAATGTTCTATCATTTTATAAATAGTATTCCCAAAGGTACCGTCTATAGTTCCCGGGATCAGTGGTGGCTCCCCCTTTGTGGAGTGGGATAACTGTTGCTGTGCGCCATTCAGTGGGCACAAAGCCTGATGCAAGGCTATTATTGAACATGGTGCTTAAGTGGGGAGCCAGTTCATTCTGAAGTTCGTGTAAAACGCAGCCTGGGATGTTGTCCGGTCCCATGGATGCTGTGTTTTTGGCTTTAGAGAGTGCAGCTTTCACCTGCGTAGTTGTGATTACAGGGACTCTGCATTCTTCCTGTATAGATATAGGCCCTTTAGGGGGTGAGTGGGGGGGGGGTAAAGTTAGCACTGAACCTATCTGCCAGAATGTTGGCAATATCAGTTGGTTCTGTAATTTTCATGCCTTTGTGCTGTAACTCAGAGCAGATCTGGGTGTTGCCATTGAGATTCTTGACATAGCTATAGAATGCTTTGTGGTTGTCCTTGGAATTAGTGGCAATTTTATTTTTGTAGCTAGCTTTGGAGGATCTTATAAGGGATCTCAGCTTCTTACTGAGGCTGACTAGGGAGCTCCTCCACTCATGGGATTTTACTCTCTTTTGCAACAGTTTCTTCCTTCTGTTGTACAGTTTGTTTATGGCAGGGGACCACCAGATTGGCTTCCTTTTTTGGAGGATAGCGTCTTGGTTCTGTTTGGGATAGCACGATCCATGCACTCATGTAGGTGCTTATAGAGCACATTTGTGTAGGATTCAGCAGTTGTAACTGTATTGTCCATCTGCATGGGTGTCATGAAGTTCACTACTTCTGCCTTAAGAAGCATGAAGTTGGCTTTGGAGAAATTTCTTACTGTGGTTTCCTTAATGGCGGGTGGGGGTGGGATGTGGATATCGAGGGTGATTAGCTTATGGTCGGATCGGACCAACAAGGAGTTGACTTCAGGTGTTGAACACCGGTCACTCATGTTGGTAATGACTAGGTCTAGGATATTGTTGCCCCTGGTGGGGTGTGGATAAGTTGATCTAGGGCATTGGAGTTTATGAATTCCAGAAAGCGTTGCACTAAGGAGTTAGTACATGAGTAGTTTTCCCAGTTAATGGTGGGGTAGTTGAAGTCGCCCATTATTAGGGTGTTTGGTTGAACCCTAATATTTTCCAGTACATCAAGAAAAGAGGAGTGGGAATCCTGGGGCATGGTGGGGGATCTTTAGCAAGCTACAATTTGGATTGCAGTTTTGCCAAGAGTTAGTTGCACTTGGATAACCTCGGATGCATTATGCTGAGCAACTAGCCTGGAGGTGTGGATATCCTTAATGAATATGGACACACCCCCACCTTTGGTGTTTCGGTTCAGGTTAGATGGCCGAAACGTGTGGTATGAGTTATAGCCTGGTAGTACAGGGGTGCTCTCTGGAGCCTTGAACCAAGTCTCAGTCACTGCACAGATATCGATGTTCTCCATTTTAAGGAGTGCCTTGAGTGAGTGCATTTTGAAATTTAGACTTCTAGCATTGAGTAGCATTACCCTCAGTTTTTGCTTACCTGTTCCTGTTATGATGGTGAATTTGTTACTTGAACCCTGCCTAAAAAAGGCACTATAGGGGCAGCAAGAGCCTTAGCCAGTATCCGGAATCCTAGGGGTGACAGGTGCAGGCCATCTGTGGCAAAGCATTGTGGTCTGTCGACCATGTCAACCCAAGCAGACAGATACTGGATCCCCTTTGAATGACACCAGGAGCTTAGCCAATTGTTGAAATCAATCATTTTGTCCTTGTACTGTGGTATCATTCTGGGCGATGGCAGAATGCTACTCAGGGCTAGGATCATACCTGCCTGGGCTACAAGATCGCAGAACTCTTCCATGTCTCTTTTCATGTAGTCCAGGGAGGTACATCTCAGGTCATTCACACCAACATGGACAATGACAGAGTCATATTTGTACTTGTTGTGGATGTGGCGGATCCTGGCACCTGACAGGCAGCTGTCAGTAACCTTCTCCTTATTTAGCCTGGTGAGTGGGACATCAGTGTGCCTGACTATAGAGTCACCTATGACTAGTGTGTTGGGTATGTTGTTTTGCCTTATTGGCTGTGTTTGAGTGGCACACTGAATCTGTGGGCTATGTGTCATTTGGGTTGTGTTGGGGGATGGAGGTTGCTTGTGTTTCTGCTTTGGAGGTCTCTGTTGCTTAGGCAGATTATTATTGAGAGCCTCCATGAATGTTTTTGAGTTTCTATGTGTGGATTTTGGTGGTGTAGACGTAGTGAGACTATCTGATGAGTGTGATGTGGTGCAAATGTTTACCTTCTCCTCATGACTGTCAGGTTCAGTCTTGGTTGGTGAGAGCTTTACCTCCAGTTTGGCTAGATAAGTGCATCTCTCACAGGTTGTAGTGGTGGGTGGTAGGAGGAGAGGGTTGTCTGTGTGCATGAGGCAATTTCTACATTGCCTCAAGATGCCCAGATTCATCAGATAGACATCAATGTTAAAAACAATTAAGAGACTACCCTATACAGAGGAAAAGGATGGTGCCCTACATTGCATGTCAAGGATGATGAAAAATGAAATATAGAAACATTTTAAAAAACACAGGTAAGCTGTAATAAAATAATTAACACAAATGTATTAATCATTAAAAAATGAATAGGTATAGAAAATGAAATAAATAATGCTTGTGAAATAAACAGCAATAAGTAACACATGAAACAGAAGTTAACTAGCATGCAACATAAATAACAAAGCTGATGATCAATGTATATTCAATGTAGGGAGACTGGTTTAATAAAAAATCAAAAAGCATAGCAAATAAAACTTCTGCAAAACACAGAATTACTTGTATGACCTATGCCTGCGAATGTACCTTTCAAGGCCCATTTAAAGTCACAGAATTACTTGTATGACCTATGCCTGCGAATGTACCTTTCAAGGCCCATTTAAAGTCACAGAATTACTTGTATGACCTATGCCTGCAAATGTACCTTTCAAGGCCCATTTAAAGTCACAGAATTACTTGTATAACCTATGCCTGCGAATGTACCTTTCAAGGCCCATTTAAAGTTACTGTATTTTGGGACTGCCCAGACACGGTGAGCTTATTCTATAAATTGTCTATGATACTTTAGATGAGAGGGGATGACCTCAAGCTGTGTTGGACTTTAAGAAGTGATAATGCTTATTACGTACAGTACAGATACTTGCCAGAGTTCAGGAGCTTATTGGCAAATTTCAGGTAGTTATAGTTTAGATGGTACCATCCAAAATAACAATAACTAAACAGAATATTATATTCATAAAGTAGCATGAATGAAGAAAGGAGATTCTGATGATAGGGATGACTGCAATTAAGGATATGTACAATAGGCAAGAAGGAGCTGGAATTTATTGGAGAAAACTGGCAAAAGAACCAAGGTACTGGGAGCAAATAATTAGAGAGGGAAAGGTAAAAGAATGGGAAGAGGCTAATAATTTATTTGGACTGCAGGCTAGAGATTGCATTCCCTATCAAGGATTGATTATCAGAGTATAGGAAAAGAGAAAGAAATAGGGGGATCCTAAGTAAAAGAGCAGCACTGTTAGAGTTTTTGGTAGAATGTAGAACAGAAGCTGCTGTTAAAAAGGAATAATTAGTACAGTATATAAAATATTCCATGGTAATTATAAGAATCATTTTGCAGGAGGTTAGAAAGGATTGGGAAGAGAAACTGGATAAGCAATTCACAAAGAAACAATGAGGGGGGACACATATATATATATATATATATATATATATTTACGTATATATATATATATATATATATATATATATATATATATACATATATATATATATATATATATATATATAGATATGTGTGTGTGTGTGTGTGTGTGTGTGTGTGTGTATGTCTTCCAAATATGCAACAAAGTCTAAAATATTTAGGATCTTTGCTTGGAAGTATTTGCATAGGCATTTTTATACCCAAGTAGACACCAAATAATTTTTCCTTAGGTAAATGGTAAATGTTGGAGGTGTGACGGGGAAGAAAGAGGTAATTGGGAAAATATTTTCTGGAAGTGTAATGAGTTGGCAGGCTTTAAAAATTCCCTGCAGACTACTCTATCAGAAATACTGGGTGAGCGAATTGGTATGACTAAGGAAATGATTTTTTGAGCTATGATACAGAATCGGAATTGCCTAGACATAACAAGGCCTTGCTGAGTGTAATTATGGTGGCTGTCAAAAAAACAATTACTAGAAAATAGAAATCAAAGTCTAAAACACTGTGCTAGAAGTAGTGAATATAGTAACATTATTAAAACACATGGAAATGGGATCTTTAGAAAAGGGTGAGAGCAAATTACATAAAAAATGGAAATTGTGGGAACAATACTTGCAGACAAGGAATAAAGTTTAAAAGAGGGCAGGATTTGTTAAGCTATGTAATGTCTGACTGACAGTGATGGGATAGATTATAAGTGATGTGCAATCTTTGCAACTAAATTTATGTAAGTATGGTTTGTTTTCATTTATATAAATGTAAAATTGCCTTTGTCATAAGTGATAATTTAATAAAGATATTTCTTGTTTAAAAAAAAGATCAGGTCATGCAAGGAAATGCAGGAAAAACAATAATGAATTCTTGAGTGATGACCAACTGCATGTTTAGCAATCTGTTTGTAGCATTCCAAGTTTAGTGGGAACAAATGACTCAGAAGGATGTACAATGAATGAAATAAAGACAGGATTAGAAACACAGTAACTGTAAAAAGACATGCTTCTTACTACATCTATGGTAGTAATAAAGACAGAAACAGAAACAAAGATGACAGGAAACTTGCTTCTTACTGTTCAAGAAATGCAATGCTGTGCAGCACGTTTCTGAATCCCGGTACATAAAACTGCCCTTATTTGATGCGTGAAGAATGCATATTAGCTGTTTGGACTGAGTAGTATTGTAACAAGCTACATTTTTTATAAAAGGAATGACTTCTTATAAAGGAAGTTGTTTTATACTTATTTGGTTGGATAGCCATTTGCTACAACATCTTTGCTCATGTGGTTCTTGCTGCAACATGTAAATAAGTAAATAACAAACAGCTCTGATAAAATATGCCCTTATGAAAGTTACACTGTAATGCATGCAAACTATAGGCAGTTTCAGTATTAAAGAAAAACATCTTCAGCCAATAGATTTATGTGTATATTTAGTTATTCATTAAGCTCTTGCCCTACACTTCAGGCTCTTTCATTTCCAGATCATTTAAGAATCTTCTCAGTAAGGGTAGAACTATTTGATTTGCTTTGCTTTAAAAAGGGCCAAGCAAGGTTAGACAAACAGAATATGTTGCCAAATCTAGATAGGGTTTATGTATTTCACAAACCAAAGAAACATCAATGTTATTTATCTGGTCATGTGCTTTTCTGAATACAGAGTTCAGTACAAATCATTCTATGAGCTGAGTGTTCCAAGAAGCCTAGCAATATATATTTTAGGAACTTTTTAGTTAAAAACACACACCACACATGCATATTCCCATTATGTGTTCTTCTATCTTATTTAATACTGTCAGCACCATAAGCAGCTGGGAATTAGAGTGAAAAATAAAACATACATTCTTTACAGGCTTTTTGGTAGCAAACCTTTAGTGCAAGGTTTGCAAAGACAGAGGCCGGACCTGTTGCATCTCCTAACTTTCCTGCTCTGTTAGTAACGTCTGCTTAAACTAACCTCCTAAACCCTCGGCTCTACTACTATAGCCCTATTATAGCCCCCTCCCTTCTCTCCCCCTCCTATTCTCCACACTATTTATCTTTCCCCCCACTTCCTATCAATGCTTGTACATTTTCCTTCTTTTGAACAATGATTATCTTTTTGTTTTTCCTCTTATATGTAGTAAATTTAGACCACTACAATCAGTGCAACCCTTAATCTTCATCATTTTTTCTTTTGTTTTTCTCTTTATAATTAATTTTGTATTTGCATTGTTATTTTTAATACTTTTTGTCCTGTATGTTTATCTTTGCTGGGGCTCTTTCCCTTTGGGTCTCCACTGAAAATGAGTTGCTTACTAGTATCAATGCAATGCAAATAGTTAATAACCTTTTCTTTTTTTACAATTATTTTGTATTGTGATTATTTAGTATTTGTATATTGTCACTTTACCTATGTTTGCTGGAGCTTTTCCCCTCGGGTCTCCACTGAAAATGGGTTTGTTTGCAAACTCATTTGGACTAACCCAGTTAACACATGTGAAATAAATAAATAAATAAATAAATGATATGCATTTGTGTACAAAAATAATGTGTTAAAAGCTGTGCAGTACAACCTAAGGGTGATTAAGTATGCAATAGCAGCAACTTTGTGTGGACCTACTTGGAGCTAGGGCTGCATAAGTAGGCAATTTGCTTGCAAAATAGCATACAGTGTGCAAAGAAGTGGACAGTACTTATGGCAGGTCACATTACCTAGGCAGTATGCAGGTGGAATTCATGCCACTCCATTACAGCATGTGCATAGGGGATAGCCCAGACAGGGGCTACACAGCAATGCCCATCTTATGTTTATATTATAAATGAGAAGGACATGGGTGGATAGTAAAACCTGAAAGAAGAAAGTGCAAACAGAACACACAGGACAAGGGGGAGGGAAGGGTGGGGTGGCAAGGTATTTTAGTTGTTTTTGCAGGACACATTTTAGAAGAAGGTAGAAGGAGAAAGTAGCAAGGAGAATGGAGGTAGATATACGGTATAGCAGGGAGAGGGTGGATACCTGGTGATGAATAGAACTGGACATCAAAATGGATTAGGCAGTGATGCACAAGGAAAGGGATCACCAAGATGTGGGACAGGGTGGATCAAAGTCAATAATAATCTTACAGCTTATTTAAAGAGCTGAATTCTGTCTTTAAGTAGTTCTTTGAAACTTTATAAGCCTGATCATTATCTTCTCCAAATACCAGAAACATGCCCACCATAAAATTCTTAAAATCTTTAAACTTACTGTCAATAAAAGAACAGAAGTAAGCCTAGCTGGACAAAGAGAGCTCAAGGGAAGAGATCTTGTCAGTGCTGCATTCCACACCACAGGGAAAAGTCCTGGGTCCAGATTGACTATGTTCATGGGTCATATGAACTGCTTAAGAGCTTGCAGTTAGCTCCATTAGATCTACTTTTGGTATAACCTTATTCTCATGCTCCCTTCCAATGTCTGTAAAGAAATCAAAAATCACTGTGCTTCCTAAGCCAGGGAGGAATATGTTAATGATAGAGTACTATAGCCTGAACTATAAAAAGGAGCCCAAATTATATGGAAAAATCTTAGTATATGTATGTACCGTGTCATCTTTCCATTATTCATCCCTCACAGGTTGGCATTATCATGTCCAGATCAAGTGCAGACTACCTACATACTTTGGTATTGCACATGGAAACACAAAGGAGTTCCTCATGACCTGCAGTAGCAATATTTGTGGACTTTGAGAAGACTTTTAATTCTATACCGTGGTAATATCTTTTGTCTGCACTTGATTGATATGGATTTCCCCTATCTGTACAAATGGTTCAGGCTCTTTATATTCACCTCTCTGGGTCCTGAGAGGATCCGCCATCTCTGACCCCTCTTCCTATTACAGACAATAGCCAGGAGTTTCCTTTATTTCACCTGCATAATCACTTATTTGCATAACTGAGAGGCACAAATCCTGGGATTGTATATAAATACACATTTTGGTTACAATAAACCACCTATCTGACCAAATGATTGACCTTTCTCTACCACTGGAAGCTGTATTTTGATTTTGATGGACAACAGCCATCAAGCTCCCATGACAGGATGGGAATGGCAGGCTGTTTCACATGGCTGTTTATACTGCTTATTTGTATTGTAATAATTTTCATATTTCTCTAAATATCCAACATTTAGGTAAGTTAGACAGAACTGCATAGTCTCATAAGGAAGCTCACAGCTGTATGAAGAAAATCCTGCTGGCAGTATATGTTTTGTTTGAGTGGTTACTGGGATATCATAAACTATTGATATAAAATTACAAAGTTAATATTTACTGCCTTTATTTTGGGTTGTAAAATCCAGTTTAAAGCATAAAACTGAGTGAATGTCAATGATGTAAAGATTAATTTATCCTAACTAGTTTGCTATTTACAGTTTTCTAGTAACACTTTTGGTTAAAGATATATGAATATTTGTTTGAACTGTATGTGACAACCATGCCCTGGCCCAGCAATCAAGGAGCCTCAATCCTCACCACTAACAACAGGGAGGTCATCTCATAGAAGCGGAAAGGATAACTAATACACACAGTAAAGTACAATTTCCCTTAAGTGCACACAGAGATCACAGTCAGTCTGGGGCTGATTGCTCCCTTGCTCTCCAGGTCCCCAATAAGACTCCCCACTGGCACAGCTATAGGGTCCAGATCTCAACCTAGCTGCAAGCTAACCTCCAGTACCCTCTCTGTCCAACCAGTGCTTCGTGTCCCTGCCCAGGTAGCTGATACACACCCACACTTTGAGATAAATATTTATACAACTTCACAGACACTCCTGGGAAAGGCTGACACAGATTTTCCAGCTGTGCCCCTTTACCCAGACTATACGGTATTAATGTCTGCCACCACCAGCTAATAGTTATCAGCTACCCAAAGGCCCTTGAAAGGGTGTCCAATTATTACTGTGCAATATTATTATCCAATTGGTAATGTGACTACTCAGTCTAAGGCTTATTAGAGTGGTCTATTACAATGAACTCTATAAATATGCAATGTACTCTAGAGCTTACTTTGTCTCTACACAAACCAGCCACAGGTTTGTTTGTGTATTTCAGCTTTTCCCGGTTAGGGGTCGCCACAGCAGAACTCCGGTCCACTAAGGATTGGTAGTTGATTTTTACGTGCCGAGTTATCAGCCCTGAAGCACAACCTTCAACGAAGGTACGCCCATTCATGCATGTGTCCATGCAGAAGACGGTCTAGCTGAGAATCGAACCGGAGAACATCTTACTGTGAGGTGACAACACTACCACAGCACCACCAACGCGGGTAAAGTTTGATTGTTTGTGTCTTTCGGCTTTTCCCGGTTAGGGGTCGGCACAGCGGAACTCCGGTCCGCTAATGATTGGTAGTTGATTTTTACATGCCGAGTTACCAACCCTGATGCACAACCTTCAACGAAGGTGTGCCCATTCACGCATATCTCCATGCAGAAGACGCTCTAGCTGAGAATCGAACCGGACAGTGTCTTACTAAGAGGTGACAATGCTACCGCAGCACCACCACCACGGGTACAAACCAGCCACAGGTAAAGGTTTTAAAATAACAAATAATTAAAAACACAGGGCAATACTACTACACCACAGAGATATCTAAGAGTTCAGAGATCACACAGAAACTTAAAATAATACGGTAGGACAGGTCTGCTATCAAAGAAAAACAATCTAACTTTCTAATCTTTAGCTATTCCTAAGAGAAAACACAGTGCTATAATCTTACTTACATACATAAAGAGCATAAGCAGTGCTGGGATTGATGGTCCAAGACAAATGCTTTCAGTCTCTCTCTCAACAATAGTTTTTAAACTCACTAACAACCAGCTCTGCTAAGGCCCTCCCAAATTACATCATTTTGGTATTCACATTACATCATTTTGACAGTTAGTCTGGAGTTCCCAGGCAAACAAACTGCATTATTTAGCAAGCTAACACCTGCTCAGAAAACTACAACAACAAAAGACATTTCACATGTATACTCTAACAATTATTGCTTAAGTTAAGACAATAGAAAGAATGTGTTCAGCCAGCCGCTTCGGCACCACTTTTGAGATAATTGCAACTTCAAAGAACATTTGAAATGCTTGGCATGGTTTTCCTTACAGCAGATGGCAATGTTGCAACAATCTTGAAGTTCACATTTTACAGTGTTTTCTTTCATTTAAGAACACAAGCCTGTATTTTACATTTATTTATACAAATGATAGAATTATGTATCAAATTCTATTTGACTAGGCTGCCAGCTTTCACCCATCTTTCCACAATTTTCACACTGTAAGTTGATAACTTCATTTTTAAGGCTCAAGCCACACCCATTAGGAGTTTACAGTACCCATTCAAAAGAGCTGTACTGGACAGAATGCAATATTTGTATCATCTCAATGTCAGAGTCCACACACATGTTACCTAGGACTTCTTTAAGTTGTTAACCAGGTTGTTTTGTTATATATTTCTAAAATCAAAATGTGAATTGCTAATAAATAAAACATTTTCTCTTTCTGACCCCTCACCCCTATACTTTCCTATTTCACTTGTCTTTCAATTTGGTGGCACTGAAAAGTCATCCTTTGTCAGAGCCTTTGGCATGAGTACTGTTTTTACTAAATCACAATGCATTTCTCAGTTAAACACATTCAACAGATTAGCTATCCCATGTGTTTATACCA
Source organism: Protopterus annectens (assembly GCF_019279795.1). Lineage (NCBI taxonomy): Eukaryota > Metazoa > Chordata > Ceratodontiformes > Protopteridae > Protopterus > Protopterus annectens. The sequence continues at coordinate 1,486,059,883 of NC_056725.1, read as the reverse complement.
GCTGATTACTTCATTTTTAAATAAGTGAGCCAGAGCTGAGGGGTAGTCAACAAGAAAACCCTTTAGCTAAAATGTGCATTCAGCCAAATAAACAGCTTATATGATTCTCTGCAATCTCGTTGTATTTCCTGATCACTTCCCTTCACTTCTCCTGCTCTTTGTCTAGCCATTAAGTTCTTTTCATCTTCTTTGTCATGCAGCTGACATTACTGCAATCACTATCTCTTTTTATTACTCCCTGTTATAGCCTGCCAGTTGTATTTTCCAGCAACGATACCCTCTTTTCTAGTCTTCTCATTGCTCTGTCCTTCCTATCACTATTTTGTTCCTACTTTTTCCAATAAACTGATTCTCATGTTTCTCAGTATTACCTTTCTTTAGGTATATAAATGTTGATGGTAAGGTATGTATTTTCAGTCACTCTGCATCCAGTTTTTTAGGTTTATAGGAGGTTATTAGGCTAACAGCTTAGAGCCCTTACAAGCCTAGCCATATGTATCCTAAATTGTCCCAACTGTTAGTAGTTAACTGAGTAAAGTTCACAGAGGTAAGAGTCTATGTCAATTAATACCAACTGCCTCTGTCCATGAGGGACAGGAGTGAATCTGCAGTCACCCATCCATTGATCTAGGTTGCGTTCTAAGAGGTCAGGGAGTGGCTCTGTTTCATATGAATGAGAAGCTTGTTCCAGAGAAGTGGCAGTCTCTGGGAAATGTATCTATTTCTCCAGCATGATTTGTTCATATCATGGCCTGGTTAAGATCCCTGGAGGGAGTGACCCTCCTGCAGTTTGATTTATGAATGTGTAGCATTTCCATCAGGGCTGTATCAGAGACTGCGCTGTAAGCCAGGCACAGGTCATCCCTTAGCAGCCTGTAACAGTCCGAATACAGTGACAGGGCTCTCAGTCTTTCAATGTAGGACTTGTTTTGTGTACCCTGTATTTTCTTGGTGAGAAACCTCTGTGGTCTCTCCAGCTGGTGCAAGGTTTGGTGAGGTACACACAAAAGGGAGCATTGTACTTAATTACTGGTCTGATGAGGGCCACGTAAAATGGAATGATAGCATCCTTAAATCTATCTATATGAGATGCCTGTACTTAAAAGATGTGACACATAGAAAGATTTCCTTACCACTGTGGATACGTGGTTGTCGAAGTTCACATTGCTATCAATCTGAGTGCCCAGATCACATACCATTGGGTCTATACTTAGGTGTTGCTATCTATAATGTAATTAGTAGGGATGTTAGCCTTCTCAAAGGGAATAATAATGCATTTTTTTTTGCATTTTGCTTTAATCTATGGCATTGGCACCAATCATTTGTATGTGTTAACCCTTTCTTCAGTATATTAGCATTGTTGGGGGACTCTGTGATTGCTCCCAGTTTGTAATCATCAGTGAACCAGTGAACTTTTTTCAGCCGCAGGCCATCCATGTTTGCTTGGACTTCTGAAAAATAAATTCCTAATAGTAAAGGCTCCAGCACAGATCCCACTTTGACAGTATGTATCCTGTCAGTCAGCCCATTGGCTATCCAACTGGTGACATAGGAGTTAATTCCCAATTGGAAGAGTTTCTCTATAATACCCCAGTGGGGGGTTGTGTCAAATGCCTTAGCTAGGTCAAGGTAGGTGGTATACACTGTATTTCCTTTGTCTAGGACCTTGGTGACTTTCTCAAAGAAGTCAACCAGGTTTAATAGGCATGATCTGCCCTTAATGAATCTGAGCTGGTTGGGTCCAGAGCTTGGAGATTACCTATGTCCTTGTTGATAAGGCCCATAATGATTCCATGGCCTTGGAGAAGAGGCTAGTCAAGCTTATGGGTCTATAATTCCCAGGGTTGGTGGATGGTCCCTCTTTGTGAAGAGGGATTACTATTGCTGTTCTCCATTCTGTCAGAACATAGCCAGTCCACAGGCTGTGGTTAAACAGGGATCCAAGTGGGTCTGCTAGGTCATGTTTTAAGTTGTTTAAAAGGCAACCTAGGATGTTATCTGGTCCCACTGATACCATGCTTTTGGTCTTGGAGAATTCAGAGATAACCTGCTGTCTTGAGATAATAGGCTGAGGAATGGTGGCAGGTATACTTTGAGGGTGACAGGTGGGGACATGGTGGAGAAGTTTGCTTCATATCTGTCAGATAGCAGGTTGGCTATTACTTATGTTTATGTATGGGTGGTGCCATCCAGCACTAGTTCAGCATTTAGCAGGGGATTCCCTTTTAGATTTCAGATGTAGTTAAAGAATGCCTTGTGATTATCCTTATCTAAGGAGGCTATTTTTACTTCATAATGAGCTTTGGGGGACTTGTCAAGATCTCTAATTTGTTTGTTCAAGTTAGAGAGGGATTTCTTTCTCTGCTGCGCCAGTTCTCTCTTGCTTTTGGACATTAGTGTCTTTCTTTTGTTGCATAGCCTGTTTATACTAGGGGTCCACCAGAGTAGCCTGTGTGATGAAAGGAGGTACTGCCAGCACAGCTAACTGGAATTTTGTAAATAATTATATATCATTTGTGAATATCACATTGATTTATACAAGATGCTTGTGTTACAAATGTATTAGAACTGTGGGTGATACAAGATGTTGGTGTTACAAATGCATTAGAACTGTATGTCATGTGTATATGAAACTGATTTGTACAGACGCTTGTGTTGAAAGAGTATTTGTAGAGTACTTGTGTTTGAGATGTATCCACAGTGTGCCCTGCTGCAGAGAACAGACATATACATGTACTATTGTAACTGTTTAAATATATATATATATATATATATATATATATATATATATATATATATATATATATATATTATTATTTTTTTTTTAATGTATATGTTTTAGTAGAGGAAACTGGAGGGTTAACCTCAGTCCAGCAAACTTTAGAAAAATATCTGAAATTTAATCATTTTATAGGCTAGGACATAAAGATGCTATCTCACAGATTTCAAGGCAGCCACAGACACAAGGTCTGTACTAGAAAGCTTTCTGTATTGTCTTTGGGATGAAATAATTACTATTCTGGAAGCTGGAGATATGCAATTGTTTTGACTTCTAGCACTTGTCAAAGATCTGAGAAAAACCCTTGTATGTGTATTTTTACAGATAGATGCTAAGTCCTGCCAGCTTCCAGCAATTGGTGTTTTGCATGGGAGTTAGAAGTCAGATAACTAGAAGTGATGTCATTCTGCAAGCTATCCCAGTAGTAATATTTTAGATATTATTTTGAGAAGTCTCTTAGAAAGACAGAGCATTCTGTATTCTGTCTCTTGGGCCTGACAACAACAACAAGAATCATTCACCACAAAATCTGGCTTGCTCTATTCTGTAAGTTATTAGGGTATAGTAACTCTATTAGATACCGTCAGGACTATAGTGAAGCTTAGTTTAGATATTGTTTTTCTTTATTTGTCTGAGCCTGTCCTGCAATGTTATTTTAAATATGTTCTGTGGTTTTGAACTCTGATGGTACAGTGAATATATACTTAGTATTTTCTTGTTCTTTCGTTATTTATTATTAAATATATTTAAACCTTTCATTGTGGCTAATCTTTATAGAGATATTTAAGTTTTGAGAGTACTTGCATATTTATTTGGTGATACTGTGTGATCAGACTACCATTTGTATTAATATTAATTTCACTCAGTATATTGGGTACCCTTGGAAGAGCCTTAAGGCAGCTGGCAGGAGTGTCTGGTGGCAGTCATAACTACCTTGTAGTCTGGGCAAAAGTGGGGCATAGTTAGTAAACCTGTGCCAGCCTTTCCCAGGTGTGTGTGTGTGTGTGTGTGTGTGTGTGTGTGTGTGTGTGTGTGTGTGTGTGTGTGTGTGTGTAAATCAAATCTCAAAGACTGTGTATGTTAGCTACTTGGGCAGGGACACGAAACACTGGTTGGACACAGAGGGTGCTGGAGGCCTTGGATTGGAGACTCAGCTGAGATTTCAACTCTATAGCTATGCCAGTGGGGAGTTTTATTGGGGATCTGGAGAAAGAGGGAGAAACCAACCCTGGACTGATTATGGTCTCTGTGTGGTCTTAATGGAAATTGCACTTGATGCAGAGAGCTGCATCTGGAAATACTGTGTGTCTACCTGTTATCCTCCCAATGAATGTCTCCCACAGGTGCCAGTGGTGATGATTGAAGCTCCTTGATTACTGGTCCAGTGGTGGGTCGTAACAGCCTGTTTTTTGGTAAGACCTGGTTTCAATCTGGTCAGTACAGCCAATTCTGTACAACTGCTTAAGTGATCATAAAGGGTGTTGGGGTACAACTCTGCATAGGAGTCTGTGTTATCTGTGTTCTAGGGAGCTTTGAAACTTATACTATTGCTAAGTAGGAGGTAATTTGTCTTGGAAAAATTCTTAAGCATTTTTGAGCTTGATGGGGTATCTAGTCTTGTAACTACATGGGAAGAGGCTAATTTATTGCCCAAGCTTACCAGGGAAGATGTCACATGGGGGGGGTTGCAATGCAGTGTGTATTATGTCCAGGATATTTGAGCCTGTTGTGGGTGTGCTGACTAGCTGTTCCACAGCATTTCCATTAACAAAGTCCAAGAAACTCTGAGGCAGCATGTTTGTGGTTGGGTATGATTCCCAGTCAATGGTAGGATAACTAAAATCATAGTCTAAAAAAAGAGTCAGCACCAGGAGAAGATCAAAAATTTAATTATTTAATTGTGGCAAACCCAAAAATCCATAAGCAGGGATTGCCACTATAAAATAATTTAATTTTTGATCTTCTCCTGGTGCTGGATCTTTTTTTGGACTATGACATTTATGGTTTAATCCATGCACCTCATCTCCCCTGTGTGTATTTGGTTAGGATAACTAAAATCACCCATGAGTAAGATGTTGGGTTGCATGGCAAGTGACCCCAGTAAGTCCAGCTATGGAGTATGCATTTCCTGATTCACGGTGGAGGGCCTATAGGTAGCTATGATCTGATAAGGTGTTTTGCCTGTGATTACTTGGACATGGAGTAGCTTGAATGAGTCGTACTGTTTTACCAGTCTTGAGGTGTACTTATCCTTAAGGAAGATGGATATACCTACTCCTTCAGTTCTCTCATGTTCTGTTTCTGCTCTGAATGTATGCAAGGCATTGCAGCCTTGCAGACCAGGGTGCTTTCTGTGTCTTTGAACCAAGTCTTGGTGACTGCATAGATGTCAGCATCTTCCAATATAAGAAGTGCTTCCAGGGAGTGCAGTTTGTTGTTTAGATTCCTAGCATTTAGCAGCAGTACCTTGAGTTTATCTATAGAGGATTTTGATATGTTGGGAGTTTGGTTATTTTGACACTGCCTAAAAAAGGCACAACAGGGGTGGCTAATGCCTTTACCAGTATCCAAAAACTTAGAGGCAACAGATACAGACCATCTCTGGCAAAGTAACGCAGCTTGTCGAGCATGTCTTCAGAGGCTGACAGATATTGGAGCCCCTTGGACTGACACCAAAAGCTAAGCCATTTGTTAAAGTCAATCATTTTTTGTTTGTACTGTCGCATCATCCTTTGAAAAGGTAGAATGCAACTTAAGGCTAGGCTTATACCTACCTGTGACACATAATCTGAGAACAAAGTCATGTCTCTCTTCATATACTCCAAAGAGGTATGTCTCAAGTCATTCACCCCACATGGACTATGACAGAGTCATACTGGTACTTGTGGTTGAGTGACTTGAGTGCTTGAATGACTTGATGGATCCTGGCACCTGACAACCAGCTAACTGTAACCCACACTTATCCACCCTGGTGACTGGAACATCTTTGTGTCTCACTATGGAATCTCCTATGATAAATACATTGGGTTTTTTGGTGTTACGCCTTATGGGCTTATTTGAGATACTGGTGTGTGTGTTATTATGTGTTGTGGTTTTTTGCATTGTTGTGTTTTAAGTGGTTTCCATTTTGGTGGCCTCTGGTCTTTTGATAAATTATAAGTGATATGTGGGTTTATGTGAAGTGTCCTTATTTAGTGTGGGAAGTGATGTGTGTGTGCTGACAACCTGTTAGACATTCGATTTGTCTGTATGTGAGAGTCTTGCCTCTGATTTCATAGTGTAACTACATACCCCAGATAAAATATTTGTTTGGTTCAGGAGTAAGTGGTTGTCAGTATACATGAGACAATTACTACATTGCCTCAGGAGGCACATGTCCATCAGGCTGGCCAGAGAGATGATGGGGAAACTGCCCATCCACGATTGCAGGTTCTTACCATACATTTTATTAGGGAAGGGAATGGGTTAATTTGACATAGTTGCCCCCAGTAACTTCAGCATGATATAATGACTAAAGATTACCTTCTATGGATCTGCAAGTCCTGCAACAACTGACTGCAACAGTCCCGTGCTGTTAAGCACCCACTCCTTCTTTGTTTAAACTACTATCAGCTGGTGTGTGTATAATAAACATGACAAGGCCTCCAATATCCTCCACTCAGTGGAGTATGACCATGCTGGCCTTTCAAAATTTTAAATGTTGGATGAAAATCAGGAGATGTAAAATGAGGCTCTAGATCTCCACTGATCATTTTCTTTTAGACAAGAAAAATAAGAATAGTCATCCATTCTTTTGGAAGTAGGAGGCCTCTCTATATGACCTTTATAGAAACATTTTTTTTCCATCAGAACTGGGTCTATCTTGTCTAATATTGCTTTGGAAGCTTTTGAGATCAAGCAAGGGCAGGCTTTCACAACAAAATTCTATATTTTAACCGGAAATCGTGTGAATTTCATACTCCTTAATTTTCCTAATTCTACTACTTTATCCAACTCATAAACTTCTGTTCATCAAACTACACACTGTCTCCAAAGTTACTTCCATAGATACTCTTAATGTTTCTAACAATCTCCTACATCAGGCTACAAATACCATACATCTAGTCATATATACTATAGCTATGTCTGTATCTATAATAGCAGATAGTTATCAGTATATGTCTTTGTATACATACAGATATTTTGACATCTAATAACACATAATGGAGTTATGTAAACTGAAATATGAAATTTGTCTTTCATGATATTCCCCATGTTAACTCTCATTCTGAATAGTAGAATGTATGCAGATTTAGTTATTTTAATCTCCTCTGCCATCCACCTGACAGTATTGTAATCTATTTTTTCTAATGCATCTTGTTATAGCCATCCAGTCATATTTTCCAGTAATGGCACTCACTTCTTCTTCTTTCTTCTCTCTGCTTAATCGTTACCATCATTATCTTGTTCTTTCTTTCTTCCATCAAAATGATGCTATTGTATTCTACATTGTGCCTGTATCTTCTGTATATCTTTGCATTTATTTCTGAACATCTCTGTATTGCTATTCATATATTGATATTTATTATGATGCAGATCCTAATTCTTAAGGCTTTCAGTGAAAACGAGTTTCACCCAGTTGCATTTCATCAATCTGCAAATATAAATAAACAACCCCTCTGAAAGATCTAGAAACAAACACATGACTAAACATGACCATGTAAACTGGAAAAATAGCATACGGCTGTGGCCCCCAAGGCTTGTTCAAGAATCAAAAACAAAAAGAGAAACTAATTCACTGGTTTTGTGCACCAGGCAGTGCTGGTTAGCTAGGGTATAACTATTCCCGGCTCCACGAAGTGTCCTCTTCAATTTTTCCCTTGGAACTAGACAAACTTTCAACTTAAGCACTCAAGCCATTCATTTCTCAGCCCAGCACTTGCTCAAAACTCATAACAAGCACTTATAAACCCTAGCACTAGACCCCCCCCTATACTGTACAGAAGGACAAGACTCTCTATTCGACCTTACCAGCCAGTCAGTAAAACAGTTCACTGTACCTATCCAGGTATGCCCAAAGGGCAGTTTCAGGTGTACTCTCCAGTCCAACTGGTGAAACTGGGCATTTTGAGACAATGTTACAACTGCCTCATGTACACAGACAACCCTCTCCTCCTACCACGAAACACTACTAATACATGTGAGAGATACAATTATATAACCAAACTGGAGGCTAAACTCTCTCAACCCAAGACTGGATCAGACAGTCAAGAGGAGAAGGGAAATACTTCCATCACACCACCAGTCTCACATAGACCCATTAAACCAGCACTGGTAAAAAAACACACATAAATACAAGAAAACATACTCAGAGACTCTAAATAAAAATCTGCAAAAGCAACAGAGACCTCCAAAGCAGACATCCAAGCAACCTCCACCCCCCCCCAACACAAACCATGAAACACATACTTCACAAAACCAGTGTGCCACGCATTTACAGCCCTTAAGGCAAAATAACATACCCAACATACTACAAAGAAGGAATTCCTTGTTGTCCTCAGAATGTACTTCATTTTTCTTATATTAAATGGAACTTATACTGGAATTCCTTGCTGTCCTCGGATCCTTTTGTGTTTTCTTTGTGGTATACATTTTTATTTTTGCTGGACCCAAGTTCTGGTGTTGGTCTGTGGCTTGTGTTTCTACTGAGATACCTAACATACTAGTAATAGCTGACTCTATAGTCAGGCACACTGACGTCCTACTCACTAGGCTGAATAAGGAGAAGGTTACTGTGGGTGCCAGGATCCGCCACATAACACAAGCACTCAGGTCATTCCAGAACAAGTACAAATACAACTCTGTCATTGTCCATGTTGGTGTGAATGACCTTATCCGTACCTCCCTGGACTACATGAAAAGAGACATGGAAGAGCTCTCTGATCACGTAGCCCAGGCTGGTATGACCCTGACCCTGAGTAGCATACTGCCCTCACCAAGAATGATACCATGGTATAAAGAAAAAAATATCAATGTTAACAATTGGCAAAGTTTCTGGTGTCATTCAAAGGGGATCCAAAAACCAGAAAAAGAGAAAACGTTGCTGTATAAAACCAATAACCAAGTCCTCAGCAACAGGATGGTAACCAAATGCAGGCAAACTTTTCATGGGTAAACACAATTTGTTGCAGCAATAAAGGCTCTCCAAAACATACATTCTGTTGACACTTATTGTCTATTAGCTCTCTAACTACAAAGTATATTTCTTATATTCATCAACTGAGAACAAGTCATTAATGATACTGACATTAATTTTTTCAATATTTCCCATTAACAATACCATATTCCTTTCATTATCTTTGATAATGGCCCTCATGAAGTCAAAACTCCATTTATTAAACAGGTCAATTAGTTCATGATAAAATTCAGAGTCTTGCTCTACATTGTTTGGGAATTTCCAAACTCTCAGTCCCTTTGGTACTATACCCGTACCAATACATTCATTAAGATAGTTATTATCCAAATCCAAGCTCCTATATTTATACAATAAATCAAAGGGGATCTGCCTGCCTGGGATGACATGCTCGACAAGCCACGCTGCTTCGTTAGAGACGGCTTGCACCTGTCATTCTTAGGCTTTCGAATACTGGCCAAGGCTCTTGCCACCCCCATAGTGCTTTTTTTTAGGCAAGGCTCAACACACAAACTCACCGCTGTAAATAGCACAAGTAACAAAAACCTGAGGGTAATGCTACTCAATGCCAGAAGTCTAAACCTCAAAATGCACACACTCGAGGCACTCCTCAGTATGGAGAAAATCGATATATGTGCAGTAACAGAAACCTGGTTTAAGGCTCCAGAGATCACCCCAGCACTACCAGGCTATAACTCATACCACACATTTCGGCCACAGAACCCAAACCAAAATACAAAAGGCGGGGGTGTATCCATATTCATCAAGGATACCCACACCTCCAGGTTAGTGGCACAGCACGATGCTTCAGAGATCATCCACGTGCAACTAACAATGGTCAAAACTGCAATTCAAATTGTAGCTTGCTACAGATCACCCACCATGTCCCAGGACCCCCATTTTGCATTTCTAGAAGCACTGGGAAACATAAAGGTCCTACCAAACACCCTAATATTGGGTAATTTCTATTACCCAAACATTAACTGGGAGAACTACTCAAGTACTAACTCCCTTGCCCAACATTTCCTAGAATTTATAAACTTAAATGCCCTGGATCAACTGGTCAACACTCCCACCAGAGGTGACAACATATTGGACCTGGTCATCACCAACATGTGCGACCGGTGTTCCACACCAGAAGTCAACCCCTCGCTGGTTAGATCTGACCATATACAAATCACTTTGGATATCCACATTCCGCCTCCACCCCCAGACAAGGAAACCACCATAAAAACATTTCAAAAGCAAACTTCACATTACTTAAGACTGAAGTGGAAAGTTTCAAAGCCCCCATGCTAAAGGATAACACTGTCCAAGCTGCAAAATCCTTTACTAATGCATTCTACAGGCACCTACAAGAATGCATGGATTGTACTATCCCAAGCAAAACCAAGATTCACTCCTCTAAGAAAAGGAAACCAGTCTGGTGGACCCCTGCCATAAACAAGCTATACAATAGAAGGAGGAAACTAGTACAGAAAGGAGTAAAATCCCAAGAAGGGAAGACATCCCTGATCAGTATCAGCAAGGAACTACGATCCCTCATAAAATTATCCAAGGTGAGCTTCGAAAGAAAAATTGCTAAGGACTCCAAAGATAACCACAAGGCATTCTTTAGCTATGTCAAGAATCTAAGTGGCAATGCTCAGATCTGCTTGGAGTTTGTGCAGAATGGCACAAAATACACTGAACTGACCGATATTGCCAACATCCTGGCAGACAGGTTCAGTGCAAACTTCACCCCCCCTTCACCCCCAAAAGGGCCCATAACCATACCAGAAAAATGTAGAGCCCCTGAAATCAAAGACACTCAAGTTAAAACAGCCCTCTCCAAAGCCAAAAACACAGCATCAGTGGGACTGGATGGTGTCATCATGGAACTCATTAACAGAGACATTGGGAACCTCCAAACACTGGACCCTACCCAGTTCAGCTTTGTTAAGGGCAGATCATGCCTCCTAAACCTGGTGGACTTCTTTGAGACAGTTACCAAGGCTATAGACGAGGGAAAGGTGGTACACACCGCCTACCTAGACCTTGCAAAGGCCTTCAACACCATTCCCCATTCTGGTATTATAGACAAGCTCACCAGCCTGAACATAAACCCCTACGTCACAAGATGGGTTGCCAACTGGCTCATGGATAGAACCCACATGGTGAGAGTTGCAGGAGCTAGGTCCGACTCTAAACCAATTACAAGTGGCGTTCCCCAGGGCTCAGTCCTAGGACCCCTCCTGGCATATACTTCTCAGAGGTACAGGCAAGCACAGGAGGACTATGGCTGACCAAGTTCACAGACGACTGCAAACTAGAGGCTATAATTGACACTCCGGCTGACACAGACATCTTCCAAAAGGGTCTCACTGAGACGGATACCTAGTGTCAAAATCATGGCCTCAAGCTAAATGCCAAAAAGTGCATAGTCATCCCATTTGGAAAAAACAAAGTACTCACAAACTACCACATAGGTGGTAGTCCCCTAAATATGGAAGATGTAATAAGGGATCTGGGGACCCAAGTAGATAGTAATCTCTCCTTTGATAATCACATTGCCAAAGTGGTTAGAAAATCCTTCTACGTGGCCCACCTAATCACAAAAGGGTTCGCATCCAGATCAAAAGAGGTCATTGTGCCCCTCTACTCATCACTCATCAGACCCATCATAGAGCACAATGCCCCATACAAGACACTTGCAACAGCTAGAAAGACCAGAGAAATGCCTCACCAAGAGCAGTGGCCTCAAACAGATGCCCTATGCAGCTCAACTGAAGAAACTCCAGCTGTACTCGGTTGCATACCGCCTACTCAGAGGTGATCTCTACCTGACATACAAGGCCATGTCCAACCCAGAATTGATGGACATGCTCCACCTAAAGAAAACCTTATCCCCTCAAGTTACAGGCTCTAGGGATCTAAACCTCACCACAACAATAAATAGGATGTGCTGGAGGGTTAGATTTTTGTCCCAGAGACTTCCCAGGCTTTGGAACAAGATTCCAATCTACATTAGGCAGAGCTCCTCGCTAACACTCTTCAAGAGAAACCTTGACGAGTGGATGGGAAACAGAAAGTTTACCCTGGGGATCACTTCAGTGGCTCTGCTGGACAGAGGCACAGGGAACTAATCTAAGGGGGCGGCGAAAGCCAACACATTCTGGCAAGACTTATAAATACCTTCGGGCAGATAGCCTAGTACCTACGTATGAACCTATGAACCTATGAACATGAGATTCCAGCATGGTGATGGCTAAGTGTACATGCTGACTTATTTCAGCACAATCTTGTTAACTTTCTAATCCATGCTGATGATTATTCTAAGTATATAAAAGTCATTCAAATTAATAGCATTTTAGCAAACATTTTTATCAATGTTCCGAAATCAATTTTTGCCGAGTATGTTATACCAGAACTGGTTATAAAAACAATGGCCTGATTTTAACTGCCAAGGATTTAAATCTAATTTAATTACATTTAAGTTTTAAGGACTAGAAATCTGAAAATAGTATGACTAGTCAAGATGCGTAAATCAGATGGCCAAGTTGAAAGAATGATTCACAGTTAAAAACATTCTAAAAATATATGATTCTTCCAGTCCATCAGACTTATCTGTTTATTCTAGAATATAGATATTCATAGTTACAGGGTGTAAGAATTTCACCACTGCAGGTGTTGATGGGGAGAAGGTTTAGAGCAAAGCTTCTTTCATCATTCAGTTTGCCATCACCTGACAATATACAACCAGCATTAGAACTTCTTCAAAGAAGACAAATGAAACAAAAGCAGTTTTAAGACAAGTCAGCAAAGAACATTCCAGTTTTAAAGAAAGGAGAAAGTGAGGATTTTGTTAGACCAGAATTTTGGGAAGAAATGAAGATTCAAGCTACTGTAGTTTCTCACCATGCATATTCTAGATCATTCTGCAGTGCAAGAGGATGATGGACAACCTCTCAGATGGAATGGAAAATACTTATTGACATTGCCATAACAGATACCAGAGAACCCACCAGCATTCATAACAGAACACTGTTAGACAATAGAGTGCAGCCCTTACTTACTTCACATAGTTCACCTGCATCAATGCCTTCTGGTACTGAGTCTTACTCTGAGCTGGCTGATAAGCCATTGAGGACTTTAAAGTACCTAATGCAAGTGTTGCTGCCTTAATAAGTGATGGCAGAATGAACCAAGGCACTACCAAGATGCCACAGGAAAGTAACTATTATACTCACTATGGTATACCAGTTACGTTTCAGAAATGTACATAGTTTGTAACCAGGATCAGTGCAGTTTTGTTTCTTTGTAATTGTCTCAAGTTATAGTTGTAGAGTGAATATTTAAAATGTAATATATAATTATAAATGCTTATATGTATTTACATAGAAGACATTTCTTTATGGGGATTACATATACTAGGTATGTGATGTACTGCATCTTATACAATTAGTCTGAGTCATGTGACTGAGCTTAGTGTAGACACTCTGCAGTTAAGGCTTGAAATGGAAGTATCTGTCTTTGTACACTCATATATGGTGTGTATTGCTGTGCCTTTAGAGGGCTTAACTCAGTATCCATGGTGGTGCATACCAAAGTCAGTGCCAGATTTTAAAAGGACTGCTTAGTGCATTTTGTGGCATCAAACTGTACTCACAAAGGGTTTGCTCCCACACCCATGAGGACAAATCCCACTGCACATAAAATTGCACTTGTTTTACTAAAATGTAGACACACCTGGTGTGGTAGGACCTGGCCAGTTAGCCACTAAGTTTATCTGACACCCTTACTTGACTTAGATGAAGGAGAGGAGAGAGTTCTCCTCATGCCTGAGTTCAACAACCAAGCCTTTTCTAGGGAATTCAAGGACTTTCTCCATGTAAGCTGATTAGCTGCAGTCATGTTTTGGATGCTTATATGCAGGAAGGTCAGTGATGACACCACAGGATGCATCCCAAGGTGCGAGTCAGCAGGTGGGGAATGCACATCTCCTGATTCTTGTAAAATCTACTAATGATGGGGGTAAACTAGATCTCTTATTATTTGATGGATAGCAGATAATATCAGTGATGGACTTCTTAAGAAGAACTTTAGGCCAGTGCACAGGCTCCAGATTTCTTGAATTCTCTTGTCTCTTCCACTCTGCACCTGGATTAGACAGTCCCTGCACAATGGCCACCCTCCAAGGTCCACATCTTTATTGAAATTATGTAGATCTCAAACTTCATATACCTTCTCCTTTGGGAGACCGGGATGAAGTTCTAGCACTTGTGTTAATTCTTTAAATCAGGTATCTCTTGTAAGCAGTGTAGGTAGTGCTACAGTCAGTCTTAGCCTATGAACTGGTGACTGCAAGAAAGCTATAAAGATTTCAGCGATCTTGACATTGAACATGGGAACCTCTCAGTGATGCATGCTCAGATCAAAATCTGAACATGTAAGTAGCAAAAAAGACATGAATAACACAGGAACTGGATGTGCCCTCTTAGCTCAGAGCATGACAACAGACATAGGGAGTTAACTGTGTAAAGCTGGAGATTTCAGAGAAGGACATCCCAAACATTTCTGAGTGCAGAGGACCTTTGAGGTCAGATCATCCCAATCTTCAGTACATTATCTGAGAAAAAATATTTTAAATAGGGATGGCCCATGTAGTGAGGTCTGTCATTATCCACATGTAACTCTTTTCTCTAGAAGTGTGCCCCATTATGACATTTTGGTCCCTATCATCTTCACCATTTAGGCCACACATGTCTTCCCTTTAATTCCTCCACATATCTGTATGGTACAGTGTTCATAGGTTTATAGGGAGGTACTAGGCTATTGGCCCTAGGGCCTATATAAGCCTAGTCAAAAAAGTACTCTGGCTTTCGCCACCCAAGAAAATAATTTTCCTGTACCACTGTCGAGCAAAGCCACAGAAGGGATCCACGGGGTGAATTTCCTAGTTCCCATCCAATCATCAAGATTTTTCTTGAAGAGTGCTAATGAGGAGCTTTGTTTGATATAGATAGGTAGGTTTTTCCAGAGTATGGGAAGTCTCTGTGACAGGAATCTATCCCTCCAGCATGTTCTGTTTATTGTGGTGGCAAGATTTAGGTCCCTAGAGCGTGTAGCTCAGAGGGATTGGGATTTCTTTAAGTGGAGCATGTCCAACAGCTCTGGTTTTGACATAGCTTTGTATGTTAGGCAGAGATCGCCTCTGATTAGACAATATGCGATAGAGTAAAGCTGGAGATTTTTGAGACGGTCTGCATAGGGCATCTGTTTGAGGCCGGTAATCCTCTTTGTGAGGTATTTCTGCAGTCTTTCCAGTTGTTGTAGATGTCTTGTGAGGTACATACCAAAAGGGGCGTTGTACTCTATAATGGGTCTAATGAGTGACGAGTAGAGGGGAAGAATTACCTTTTTTTTCCTGGATAAGAAACCTTTTGTGATGAGGTGTGCCACGTAGAAGGATTTCCTGACTACTATGGCGATGTGATTATCAAAGGAGAGACTACTGTACACCTGTGTCCCAAGGTCTCTTTATCACACTTTCGGTATTAAGTTTACTACCGCCTATGTGGTTGTTCATGGGTACAGAGTTTTTACCAAAGGGGATGACAATGCACTTTTTGGCATTGGGCTTGAGGCCATGGCATTGACACCAGGCATCTGTTTCAGTGAGGCCCTTTTGTAGGATGTACACATCGTTAGGAGTTTCAATTATGTCTCCTAGTTTGCAGTCATCTGCGAACTTCATTAGCCAAAGACCGTCTGTGTTAGCCTGTACTTCAGAAAGTAGATACCAAACAGGAGAGGACCCAGGACTGAACCCTGTGGTACTCCACTTGTCACTGGTCTGAAGTCGGATTTGGAGTCTGCTACTTTCACAATGTGGGTTCTGTCAGTGAGCCAGTTGGCAACTCATCTTGTGACACAGGGATTTATACCTAGTATAGTGAGTTATAATTCCAGAGTGGGGGATGGTGTTGAAAGCCTTTGCGAGAGCTAGATTATCTGTGTGAACCACCTTACCCTCGTCTACGGCTTTGGTGACTGCTTCAAAGACATCTATCAGGTTTAGGAGACATGATCTGCCTTTTACAAACCTAAACTGGGTGGGGTCCAGAGTTTGGAGATTACCAGTGTCTTTGTTTATAAGTTCCATGATGATACATTCCATGGCCTTGCAGACCAGGCTTGTCAGGCTAATGAGGCGGTAGTTCCCGGGGTCCATGGATGGCTCCCCCTTTGTGGAGTGGGATAACCATTGCTGTGTGCCATTCAGTGGGCACAAAGCCTGAGGTGAGGCTATGATTGAACATGGTACTTAGGTGGGGTGCCAGTTCACTCTGTAGTTCATGTAGGAACTTTACATTCTTCCGGTATAGAGATGGGCCCTTTAGTGGGTGAAAGGGGGGTAAAATTAGCACTGAACCTATCTGCCAGGATGTTGGCAATATCAGTCGGTTCTGTATATTTAGTGCCATTGTGCTGTAACTCAGAGTAGATCTGAGTGTTGCCATTGAGATTCTTGACATAGCTATAGAATGCTTTGTGGTTGTCTTTAGAATCAGTGGCAATTTTGTTTTCATAACTAGCTTTGGAGGATTTTATGAGGGATCTCAGCTTCTTACTGAGGCTGATCAGGGCGTTCCTCCAATCATGGGATTTTACTCTTTTTTGCAACAGTTTCTTTCTTCTGTTATAGAGTTTGTTTATGGCAGAGGACCACCAGATTGGCTTCATTTTTTTTGAGGATAGCATCTTAGTTCTGTTAGGGATAGCATGATCTATGCACACGTGTAAATGCTTATAAAGTGAAATTGTGTAGGATTCAGCAGTCGTACCTCTATTGTTTGTCTGCATGGGTGTCATGAAGTTTGCCACTTTTGTCTTAAGAAGCGTGAAGTTGGCTTTGGAGAAATTTTTTATGGTAGTTTCCCTAATGGGGGGGTGGGGACGAGATGTGGATGACTAGGGTGATTAGCTTGTGGTCGGATCTGACCAATGAGGAATTGACCTTTGGTGTGGAACACTGGTCACCCATGTTGGTAATGACCAGGTCCAGGATGTTGCTGTCCCTGGTGGGGGTGTGGATAAGTTGATCCAAGGTGTTGGAATTTATTAATTCCAGAAAACATTGAGCTACAGAGTTGGTACATGAGTAGTTTTCCCAGTTAATGGTGGGGTGGTTGAAATCACCCATTATTAGGGTGTTGGGTTGTACCCCTAATATTTTCCAGTGTTATCTAGCAATGAGGAGTGGGAATCCTGGGACAATAGCTTAGTACTAATCTATGAACCTATGAACCCGCGTAATGGTTAAGGTGTTTGCCTTACAAACACAAGTTGCAGGGTTTGAGTCACACAAGGGATAATTGGCTAGGCTTACAAATGGCTCGCAAGGGCAGTTAGCCTAGTACTAATCTATGAATCTATGAATCTATGGTGGGGGATCTGTAGCAAGCTACAATTTGGATTGCGGTCTTGCCTAGAGTTAGTCACACTTGGATAATCTCGGATGCATTATGCTGAGCAACTAGCCTAGAGGTGTGGGTATCCTTAATAAATATGGACATGCCTCCACATCTAGTGTTTCGGTCCAGGTTAGGTGGCCGAAAGGTGTGGTATGAATTATAGCCTGGTAATGCAGGGGTGCTCTCTGGATCCTTGAACCAGGTCTCTGACTCTGCACAGATGTCAATGTTCTCCATTTTAAGGAGTGCCTCGAATGAGTGCAATTTGAGGTTTAGACTTCTAGCAGTAAGTAGTATTACCCACAGATTTTGCTTGCTTGTACCTGTTACAGTGGTGAATTTGTCATTTGAACCTTGCCTAAAAAAGGCACTAGAGGGGTGGCAAGAGCCTTAGCCAGTATCCGGAATCTCAAGGGTGGCAGGTGCAGGCCATATCTGACAAAGCATCGTTGTCTGTCGATCATGTCATCCCAGGCAGACAGATACTGGATCCCCTTATTATGACATCAGAATCTTAGCCATTTGTTGAAGTCAATCATTTTGTCCTTGTACTGTGGCACCATTCTGGGTGATGGCAGGATGCTACTCAGGGCTAGGGTCATACCTACCTGGGCTACAAGATCAGAGAGCTCCTCTAGATCTCTTTTCATGTAGTCCAGGGAAGTATGTCTCAGGTCATTCACACCAACATGGACAATGACAGAGTCATAGTTATACTTGTTGTGGAGTGACCTGAGTGCATGCATTATGTGGCGGATCCCGGCACCTGACAGGCAGCTGACAGTAGCTTTCTCCTTGTTTAGCCTGGTTAGCCAGTGTGCCTGACTATAGAGTCACCTATGACTAGAGTGTTGGGTATGTTGTTATGCCTTATGGGCTGTGGTTGAGTGGCACACTGAGTTTGTGGGCTATGTGTCATTTGGGTTGTGTTGGGGGGTGGAAGTTGCGTGCGTTTCTGCTTTGGAGGGCTCTGTTGCTTGGGTAGATTTTTATTGAGAGCCTCTGCGAATGTAGATGTGTGTTTTGTGTTTCTATGTGTGTGTTTTGGCGGTGTAGGTTTTGAGGGACTATGTGATGAGTGTGATGTGGTGCAAGTGTTTACCTTCTCCTCTTGACTGTCTAGTCCAGTCTTGGGTGAAGAGAGCTTTTCTTCCAGTTTGGCTATATAAGTGCATCTCTCACAGGTTGTAGTGTTGGGTGGTAGGAGGAGAGGGTTGTCTGTGTACATGAGGCAATTGCTGCATTGCCTCAAGATGCCCAGATTCATCAGGTAGACAGGAGAAAATACTGGGAGCTGACCCTTAGACATGCCTGGATAGGTGCTTATTTATTAAGTACTAAAAACTGTTTTCCTCTAGATAAGTGAGGAAAGTTGAGTGCTGTAGTAATTAGTAGCTTATTTAGTGCTTACAACGAGTTCTGAACAAGTGCTGAGTTCAAAGAAACAGATTTTACTGCTAAAACTAAAAAACTGACTAGATCTAAGGGAAAATTTGAAGAGCAGATTTTATGGCGCTGGGAATAGTTTAACCCTAACTAAGCGGCGATGCATAAAGAGCATTTTTTTTATAACAGTAGCAAATGAGCCAACTGAGTTAAACAAATTAAACAATTAACCAATAAGAGCTAAAAACTGAGCCCCATTCCAGTAGTCTTCGATCAGACAAGTTCTAACTGCACACTCCTGCCACTAGGGTGAAGGGGAACCTTCTCCAAAAAAGATGGCCTGGATTAGTGCTCATGTTATACAAACAAAGCTAGATTCAGCAGGTCTGAATCTAGTCTATGCTACAGCAAGCAAGGCGTACCAATTTCAGAAAGAAACAGTTCAAATAAGCAGGCACAATAAGCGTCTAACCAGAAACTCCCAGCTCAGAAGGGCAGAATCTACCCTCTCCTCCAAGAGAGTTAGAGATCATTTTTATCACTGTGTTTATCATCCCCTGGAAGCTAGTGTTAGATATATTATAAAATCTATGCAGATCATAGTCATTGACATAGATATATTTAAATTGTCTGGCATACAGTCAAACTAATCAGTTAGAAATGTCTGAAGCAGCTACAGTCTATGAAATCAAGTTGCTTTCTTGTTGGTAATCCAGTGTTTTCCAGCCACTATATACTATTTCCTTTGTCAAGATTTGAAAGTTTTCACAAAGTGTCAGGTTGTGGTCTTGCAGTGGTATGCTTTCCTCCTGCTTCCACTGTTGTGTAGTATGGTTACATGCATCTAGCCTTTATAAAACATCCTATACTTCCAACAAGCTATTGTGCAGAATGTATAGCTTATGCTTTCCTGAACCACATCAGTCCATGTGGATGTAATGATGCCACTGTTTTCTACCTGTACTTAGTGAGTGTCAGAAAGTTCTTATCTCAATAAAAATAATGAATTATCTTTCCCTTTTAGATTATTCTGATTTGCAACCCCTTCATTTCTTTTCTTTGTTAGCAATAAACTGAAATATCCATACAAATACTGTTTAAACTGATCATGTTATGACCTTTGTTGCCCCTCATCTTTCTGTTGCATACACAAACATATTTTTTCCCTTCTGTCAAAGTCCAAAACATTTTTTAACATTATATGCCTTGGGCTCCTTACCTGTTACCATTCTTCCTCTTAAGAATGCATTTTGCATCTTTTGTCCCATGTCTTTTATTTTCTGAATGCTTTTTTTGTTTGTGATGATTGGGGAGAGATGGGCAAAGGCTGCCAGCCTAGTCAAATAGAATTTGATATATAATTCTGGCATTTGAAAATAAATGTAAACTACAGGCATGTTTCTTGAGTGTAAAGAATACTGTGAAATGTGGAACTGCAAAATATGTGACAACATTGCACTCTACTGGCCCAGTGAAGCATGTTGTACACTTTCATGTTAGAATTCAGCTCCAGGGTGGCTGGATAAAGATTTAATGTCCATTGTTTTAAGGCTAAAGTTTATGACTAGAATTTAGATGTGGAAGGTTCTTTATTGCTCTGGTTTCTGCTAGCATATACATGTGAAATGTCTTCTATTGTTGTAAGTTTCTGAGGAGGTGTTAGATTGCTAATAATGCAGTTTGTGGCCTGAGAACTCAGACCAGGTGTTAAGATGATGCAATATGAATACTGGGAAAACCTAAGTGTCAAAAATTATGTAATTTTGGGAGGGCCTTAGAGACATGTTTGTTAGTAATGTTTAAATACTATTTATCACAAGAGACTGAAAGCATTTTGACTTTGGACATCTAACTTATCAGCACTCTGCCTTATGCTCACTGCTCACATGTAAGTTTTAGCACTGTGATTTCTTGTAGGAATAGTTAAAGCTACTAAAGATTAAGTAGGTATTTTTCTTTGAAATCAGACCTGTCCTACTGTATTATTTTAAGTTTCTGTGTGATCTGTGAACTCTTCGATATCTCTGTGGTGTAGTAGTTTTGACTTGTGTTTTAATTATTATTAAATATTTTAAAACCATCTTCCTGTGGCTGTTTTGTGTAGAGATAAGCTCTAGAGTACATTGCATATTTATAGACGCTATTGTAATAGGCCACTCTAAAGTAAGCCTTGACTGTTAGTCATACTACCATTGGATATTAATATTGCACAGTAATAACTGGTCACCCATTTAAGGGCCTTTTAGTAGCTGATATTATTAACTGGGTGGTGGCAGTAATTACTACCGCATAGTCTGGATAAAGGGGCACAGCTGGAGAATCTGTGTCAGCTTTTCC
This sequence comes from Protopterus annectens, assembly GCF_019279795.1. Lineage (NCBI taxonomy): Eukaryota > Metazoa > Chordata > Ceratodontiformes > Protopteridae > Protopterus > Protopterus annectens. The sequence continues at coordinate 1,486,038,753 of NC_056725.1, read as the reverse complement.
CAGGAGTGTCTGTGAAGTTGTATAAATACTTATCTCAAAGTGTGTGTGTGTTGTGTCAGCTACTTGGCAGGGACATGAAGCACTGGTTGGACAGAAAGGGTACTGGAGGTTTTAGCTTGCCCAGTTAGGCTGAGACCTGGACCCTATAGCTGTGTCAGTAGGGAGTCTTATTGGGGACCTGGTGAGCAAGGGAGCAATGAGCCCCAAACTGAGTGTGTTCTCTGTGGGCACTTAAGGGAAATTGCACTTTACTGTGTGCATTAGTTATCATTTTCTCTTCTATGAGATGACCTCCCTGGTGTTAGTGGTGAGGACTGAGGCTCCTTGATTGCTAGGCCAGGGCACGGTCGTCACAAGTGTTTGGCAGTGGTGGGGATCTACTTCACACACTAATTGGCTTATAGTGGTGTGTGTAGAGTGAATTCCTGTAGCTTATGTACAGTGATCTCCAAAAGTGTTTTGTACTCTAAAACAGCCACGCAGTGTATACTCAGAGTTTAGATCACAATTGTTTTATTTCTTTTGTTAGCTTAGTGTTAGTCAAGGTGAGCAGGCAGCATGTCAGCAGAAGAGTATGGAAAGCTGACAAGGAGCCAGCTGGCGGAGATGTGCCAGGCTAGGGGACTGTTGCATGGAAACCTGACTAAAGGAGACCTGATTGCAGCCTTGGTTACAGCTGCATCAGAAAACAGCAGTCTGGAGGACAATCAGACTGACAGAGGAGATACAATATCCTCGGAGAATGGACAGCTCAACCTTTCTGCAGTGGACTTAAAAATCCAGGTGGAGCTAAAGAGACTTGAGTTGGAGGCCAGGCGTATGGAACTAGAAGAAGACGAGAAAATGAGGAGTCTACAAGCTGAGGAAAATGAATGGCAGAGGAGGCATAAGATGGAAATGCTGAATCTTCGCCAGAGTCATGGAGGTAATGGGGAAGGGAGTAACCGGCCCCCAGAAGAATAAAGGTCAGTAAATTTCTTCCACAGTTTAAAGAGGGGGGCAATTTTGATATCTTCATTCATATGTTTGAGCGGGTATGTAAACAGTATGAAGTTGACCAAAGGCTCTGTGTATGGTTCCTGACCCCCTTACTCCATGATAAAGCTATAACTTCTTTAGCAAAAATGCATGACACTGACTGTTTTGATTATACTGCTGTAAAAAGACATTTATTAGAATGTTTTTAGCTAACACCTGAAATATATAGGAAAAAGTTTTGTGAGCATAGACGCAAGGCCGATGAAAATGTATGTGAATATGTTGCTGAACTGAGCAATTATTTTCATAGCTGGGTGAGTGGATGTCAGGTCACCATTTTGGAAGGGCTGGCAGACCTTTTGGTAAGGGAACAAGCCCTTAGCACTTTGCCTGAAGATGTGAGGATCTGGTTATCTGATAGACAGTGTGCTACTTCAGAGGAGTTGGGGAAGAAGGGAGACCTTTACCTAGCAAGCAGGGCAGCCCTACACAGGAAAGGGACCCCCAGTACTGCTCATGGGACTAAAGGAACCCATGGTGGGCAGCACGGACTGCCCCAACACAATCCACCAGTGGCAGGGGAAGCCACTAGTCCAGGTACATGTCCAGGAGCTTAGGTCAAATGTTTTGAATACAACTGGTGGGGCCATGTGGCATACAGGTGTCCATGGAGGCAAGGTAGAGAACCAAAGGTGAGGGAGCCAGTAAGTGGGAAAGACAAAATGCCAACAGAAGGTTGTCTTGAGACAAAAGGGGTATGGAACTACCATCCTGCAGATGTCCTGACAGGGAAGGATTTGGATGAGGCAGTACTATGTACTTATGCAGTTACATGCAGTGAGGCTAGGAGACAAGCATGTGGGTCTGGTAGCCTGGGGGAGACCCAGACAGACTGCATACTTGCAGCCAGGACTGCTGAGGTGGTTACTTCTGGGAGTGATCTACGCTGTAGCAGTGAGACTGAATGTGAGCCACAGCTGCTTGTGGGTAACTGCAAAGGAAGAGGTGTGTAGTAGTAGTACCCAGGCTGACAGTGAGGCACCGCTAACAGAGGATGCCAGACTTCCAGTGTAAGGGGAGCTGGGAAGGGTTACAAGGAGAGACTTGAGACAGGCTCAGCTCTCAGACCCTACATTGCAAGGCCTGAGGCAGGTAGCTAGGGAGGCACCTGATTATCAAGGGAAGGAGGAATCTCTATACTGAGACAAAGGGTTACTGTACAGAGAGTGGACCCCTGAGGGAGGGTTAGAAGGTGAGAGAGTACAGCAGTTGGCAGTGCCTAGAGCTTACCATCTGGCGCTTATAGCCATAGACCATGATATTCCCTTTGCAGGTCATATGGGCATAAAACATACAAAGAGGCATATTATGCAAAACGTCTATTGGTCTGGAATTTCCAGAGATGTAACAGGGTACTGCAGGACCTGTGAGCAGTGTCAAAAGGTAGGCAAGGCAGGAGACAAGGTGAGAGCTCCTTTGTTGCCTTTGCCTGTGATTGAGGAGCCATTTCAGAGGGTAGCTATGGATATTGTGGGTCCTCTGAGCACCCCAAGTTCCACAGGAAAAAAGTATATCCAAGTGATTGTAGATTATGCTACATGATACCCTGAGGCAGTGGCTTTATCCTTCATTGAGGCCAAGAAGGTGGCAAATTCTTTGCTAGAAATTTTCAGCAGGGTAGGTTTCCCAAAGGAAATACTGTCTGACAGAGGTGCCAATTTTATGTCAGACCTGCTGGCTTGTCTGTGAAAGTCCTGTGGGAACCCCCTACCATCCACAGACTAATGGTCTTGTTGAGAGGTTAAACTCTACAATCAAGTCCATACTATGGGCATTTGCAGATCAGTTTAAGAGGGAGTGGGACAAATATTTGCCCCATCTGTTGTTTACTTACAGAGAGGTTTCCCAGGAATCCACAGGTTTTTCACCCTTTAAGTTGCTGTATGGGCATAGGGTGAGGGGAACTCTAGATTTAATTTGAGATGAGTGGGAAGATGAGTGTGAGTCTCACAAGAAGTTTGTTGTGGCATATGTCCTGAACCTCAGGACAAGGCTCAGGGAACTCATGGGCCTGGCAAAGGAGAACCTGGCAGAAGCCAACAACAGAAAAAGGTGTGGTATGACAGGAATGCTCGAGCTAGAGAGTATGCTGTAGGGCAGCAGGTGATGGTTCTCATTCCTGTCAGACACAACAAGCTGCAAGCAGCTTGCGAGTGACCTTACAAGGTGGTAAGAAAGGTAAGTGGTGTTAACTACATGGTGGAAGTGCTAGGCAGACGGCAAGGGCACAAATTGACCATGTTAACATGCTGAAACCTTACCATGATGGGGAGGCCCTTGTACTGAGCATTTGCAGTGGATTGCAGGAGGAGTCTGAGAGAGATCTTGTGACTGATCTCCTCAGTGAGGCTCGGGCTGACACCTCAGCGGAAGGGGAAGCAATGCCCCAGCAGCTATCCCCTACCCAAGTTTGAGAAATGCGAGCAGTGTTTCAGGAGTTTGGGGGCATGTTCACCGGGAAACCAGGGCGCACCCATCTGGTGCAGCACCAGGTGGATACAGGACCCCAAAGGCCTATCAAGCAGGCCCCTTATAGGGTGCCTGAGAGAGTTAAACAGACTCTGAAGGAAGAGGTACAGGAGATGTTGGAACTAGGGGTGATTCAAGAGTCCAACAGTCCATCGGCCTCACCAGTGGTGTTGGTGCCAAAGAAGGATGGCAGCACCAGGTTCTGTGTGAATTACAGGAAATTAAATAGTCACACAGAGTCAGATGCTTACCCCATGCCTAGGACAGATGAGGCCCTAGAGCAGCTGGGTGGGGCTAAGTATCTTACAACCATTGATCTTGCCAAGGGTTACTGGCAGGTGCCCTTGACTCCCAGTGCTAGAGAGAAGTCAGCCTTTGTGACTCCTTTTGGCTTGTATGAGTTCACAAAGATGCCTTTTGGGATGAAGAATGCCCCAACAACTTTCCAGAGGCTGGTGATCATATCTTAGCAGGAGCAGGAGGGTTTTCCCTTGCTTACATAGATGATATTGCTATCTACAGCCATTCCTGGCAAGAGCACCTTTAGCATGTCAGGGAGGTGCTGGACAGACTACAGAGGGCAGGGTTGACCATTAAGCCGAGAAAATGTCAGGTGGGTATGGCTGAGGTCTCCTACCTAGGACATAGAGTGGGGAGTGGTACGATAAGGTCAGAACCTACCAAAGTGGAAGCTATTCAGGCATGGCTTGCACCTGTTACCAAAAAGCAGGTGAGGGCATTCTTGGGGACAGCAGGGTACTACAGAAAGTTTGTTCCCAATTATAGTACCATAGCTGCTCCCCTCACAGACCTGACAAGGAAGAACAGGCCAGATAAGGTAGTGTGGACCCCAGCATGTGAGCAGGCATTTCAGAAGCTTAAGGAAGCTTTGGGAGGACCCCCTGTGCTAGCCAGTCCAGACAACAGCAAAGACTTTGTTGTGCAGGTGGATGCTTCAAACTATGGGGTGGGGGCTGTACTTAGCCAGATTTCTTCAGAAGTGGTTTATCTCAGTCATAGGCTCCAACCCAGGGAGGAATGCTATGCAGCGGTAGAAAAGGAATGTCTAGCCATAGTGAAGGCACTACAAAAGCTTCAGCCTTATCTGTATGGAAGAAAATTCACTGTGATGACAGATCACAACCCTCTAACATGGTTAAACAGAGCCAGTCAGCAAAATGCCAGGTTGCTAAGCTGGAGTCTGGGATTACAAGCATATGATATGTCAATGCAACACCGTAGTGGGAGTAGCAATGCCAATGCAGATGGGCTGTCAAGACAGGGAATGGGGTGAGATACACATAGATAGACCTAACACTCTCAAGTGACGTTTCTCAAGGGGCACTTGAAAAACTTGCTTGAGTTCCCCAGGGGGAAGAGATGTGATGATTGGGGAGCGATGGGCGGAGGCTGCCAGCCTAGTCAAATAGGATTTGATATATAATTCTGCCATTTGTAAATAAATGTAAAATACAGGCATGTTTCTTGAGTGTAAAGAATACTGTAAAATGTGGAACTGCAAAATATGTGACAACATTGCACTCTACTGGCCCAGTGAAGCATGTTGTACCCTTTCATGTTAGAATTCGACTCCAGGGCGGCTGGATGAAGATTTCATGCCCATTGTTTTAAGGCTAAAGTTTATGACTAGAATTTAGATATGGAAGGTGCTTTATTGCTCTGGTTTCTGCTAGCATATACATGTGAAATGTCTTGTATTGTTGTAAGTTTCTGAGGAGGTGTTAGATTGCTAAATAATATTTGTGGCCTGAGAACTCAGACCAGGTGTTAAGATGATGCAATATGAATACTGGGAAAACCTAAGTGTCAAAAATGATGTAATTTTGGGAGGGCCTTAGAGACATGTTTGTTAGTAATGTTTAAATACTATTTCTCAAAAGTGACTGAAAGCATTTTGACTTTGGACATCTAACTTATCAGCACTTTGCCTTATGCTCACATGTAAGTTTTAGCACTGTGATTTCTTGTAGGAATAGTTAAAGCTACTAAAGATTAAGTAGGTATTTTTCTTTGAAATCAGACTTGTCCCACTGTATTATTTTAAGTTTATGTGTGATCTGTGAATACTTAGATATCTCTGTGGTGTAGTAGTTTTGTCTTGTGTTTAATTATTTACTATTAAATATTTTAAAACCTTCTACCTGTGGCTGTTTTGTGTAGAGATAAGCTCTAGAGTACATTGCATATTTATAGAGGCTATTATAATAGGCCACTCTAAAGTAAGCCTTGACTGTTAGTCATACTACCATTGGATATTAATATTGCACAGTAATAATTGGACAACCTTTTAAGGGCTTTTTAGTAGCTGATATTATTAACTGGGTGGTGGCAGTAATTACTACCATATAGTCTGGATAAAAGAGCACAGCTGAAGAATCTGTGCCACCTTTTCCCAGGAGTGTCTGTGAAGTTGTATAAATACTTATCTCAAAGTGTGTGTGTTGTGTCAGCTACATGGCAGGGACATGAAGCACTGGTTGGACAGAGAGGGTACTGGAGGTTTTAGCTTGCCCAGTTAGGTTGAGACCTGGACCCTATAGCTGTGCCAGAGGGGAGTCTTATTGGGGACCTGGTGAGCAAGGGAGCAACCAGCTCCAGACTGACTGTGTTCTCTGTGTGCACTTAAGGGAAATTGTACTTTACTGTGTGTATTAGTTATCCTTTCCTCTTCTATGAGACAACCTCTCTGGTGTTATTGGTAAGGATTGAGGCTTCTTGATTGCTGGGCCAGGGCACGGTCATCACATTGTTATCTTTACTTTTTCAGTTATTTGAATAAATCTACACACTGAAAAAAAACAATATGCTGTGAGGAATGTCAATGCAATTATCTAGCTCCTTTGTCTGTTAAAACTGTTCTTAGTTCATGCTTTGGTATAATATCTACACAACAAAAATGAAACCACAAAATTGTCTTTCTAACATTTGTACAGAAGATGGCAGCACAATACATGACATGAATTACAGATTTTGTATTTTATATATATATATATATATATATATATATATATATATATATATATATATTTCTTATCAAATTTCTTTTTTTAAATGTTTGATACATAATAAAGGCAAAAACAAACAATAGGTCCAGCAGGTAGTCAAAATATACCAAGGAAACTTGCAATAATGAACCAAAATGAACAGTGAATTATTTAAAATAGAAAGTAACAAGTTCCACAAGTCCAGTAACTAATATAACATAAAAAGCCAGGTTCATGTTAGAATAAGCACCTAATCTGTTTCAGAGAAACATGAAATAAACGTTGTAAGATGCATTCTATTCAGCTGGAAGAAAAGCCTTATGTTGTTTGATTACTAGGCATAAAGGGGCAGTTTGAATTATCCTGGCATTTACAGCAGAAAATTAGGGCTCTGAGTTGTTAGTGAGCTGCTCTGAGTAGTCAAGATTACAGGATGTGATTCCTTCCATCTCTATTTACCTACTGTGTAACACTGAGCAAGTCATTTAACCAGTGCTCCCAGGTTGCCCTAAAAAAGGGGCATAGTACTTACATCCGGTGGGCTTACCTGCTTTAGTCATAACAGTGCTTATGTTTCTCTTGTTACCATTAAGTAAACCCTACAGACATGTGATTAGATAGCAAGAATATTTTAAAACAATACCTGAAACCATTCAAAGGCCAAATTAAAGGGCTGTTTGCTATCCAGATGATCACATAGTTTTCTGCACTGGCCATATCCGTGTGATTTATACATTTATTTACAGTACAGGTGAGCAGATCAACTGATCCTTTACAGCTGTAACTCTAGCAGAAGGCAAAGGCAGATTAAAATAAAATGTAATACAAAATAACAGTGTAACTTATAATGCATTACAGTACAGTATAGTGCCATACTATGACAGTTATTCCACTTCAGTACAGCAGTAACTGCAAAGACACACTAGCAGACATATGAACAGTTTACACTTTGCATATATAAAGTGTATTCTCCAGATTGAGTTGTTAAAACAGCTTATACAAAAAATATAAAATGCATGAGATTTACTCGCAGTAGGTTTTTATATATGAGGCATTAAGTTATGCTTGTTTAAAAATGTAATTGCAGCAAATAGGTAATATTTATATACAGACTTCTTTGAAACATCCTTCAAGTGAGTTATTTAGTTATAGTTATTTTGAATGTATACTCTAACAGAGTGTTGCACTTGCACTAAGCTTTTTTGAGAGTTTTAGGGTTACCACCTGCCCTTCTTTTGCGAGGAACTGTTCCTGTTTGTGAACTTATGTCCTGTGAAAAAAACTAAAAATTGCAAATGTCTTGAGATTTTAGGGCAACAAATATTTCATAAGTTTTCTTTAATCGTTGCATAAAATGGTTATTTTGTGTCTGAAACACCTAGATGTTATATGAAATAGCATATGCAACTCTAATACTACAATAATAAGCTTTTATTTTGGCAAAAAAGTGAATGTCTGTCCTTTGCACTGGTTGTAGGTATGTTTTTTCCTGCAAACTCTCACCTTTCTACAAAAAATGTTTCAATTCTGGCATTTGAAAAGGTGGCAACCCCAAGTTTTGGAGGCCTTTCTTAGATATGCTGCAGCTGGCAAGGCTTTTTATTTTATTATATAATACGTTCCACGTGGAGGGCAATAGTGTTTTAAAAGCTCTCTGAGATCAGTTAAAGTGTACTGTGGTCCTAGACAAACCTATGGCAATGTTATCTGGTTAGCAAGTTCTGATCTGCTAGTAAGGGATACTACCTCATCTTATTTTGTACAGTGTTATGAAGAATGAGGACAAACAGTGAGTATGTACATATGACAGATTAATGATTTACAATAAATCCACATCCTACTCAGAAATACCAGTTCACTAAATTATGATGATATTTCTCAGTGAAAATTATTTTTTTTTTTGTTTTTTTTTAAATATAAGATGGAAGGACAAAAGGAAAGTGTAATCCTTTCAGAGAAATTGCAAATAATTAATTCTACCTCCAAATGTAAAATGTTAGAACATATGTACCACATTTGATAATCAGGCATAACTGCTTTTTGTAGACATTTATTTATATATTATTTATTTAGCATTTATTACATTTATCCCCTTTGACTTTGAAAAAAAAATTCTTTAGTTCATGCTTTGATATTATTTCCCCACACAGCAAAAATACAACTGGACAACGTTGCCACAGGTTTACATAACTATCTATTCAAAGAAGCTTAGTGCAAGTATAGAATTCACTCAAAGTATGCATATACATTAAGTATAATTAGGTGACTAACTTGAAATGTCTCAAAGAAGTCTGTATATAAATATTGCCTATATACAGCAACTGTATTTTTAAACAGACAACCTAAACCTCATACATGCATACAAAAACAGGAAAAACTTGTCTAAGTCAGTGGGCAGTAAAGGCATTACGTTTACAGATAAATTCTTAGCAGCAAAGCTACCATACCCATGCCTTCTGTCCATAATGCTTCAGAATATCTTTGATTTGGCCTCATATTTTTGCCCTCTCCATGTCACATTTTTAATTTTCTGGTAAATCAAGCAAGTACAGCATTCACTCAAATTATGCATATACATTAAGTATAATTAGGTGACTAACTTGAAATGTTTCAAAGATGTCTGCATATAAATATTGCCTATATATAGCAACTGCATTTTTAAACAGACAACCTAAACCTCATATGTGCATACAAAAACAGGAAAAACGTGTCTAAGTCAGTGGGCACTAAAGGTATTACGTTTACAGATAAATTCTTAGCAGCAAAGCTACCATACCCATGCCTTCTGTCCATAATTCTTCAGAATATCTTTGATTAGGCCTCATATTTTTTGCCCTCTCCATGTCAAATTTTAAATTTTCTGGTAAATCACTGAGGATTATAGTCAATAATGGCAGACATTAGAGTTTCATACTTTTTATTGCTCAGAAAATGTATGTTGATGTAAAACCTGTTGTTCTATTAACTTTTTTAAAGTGAGTTTGAATAGTATTTTAAAAATTGTCCCAGATTTTCATCCTTTGTCTCCACTTTTATTATTTTTGGCTTTGTCCAAAATTCCTTACCAAAGAAATTGAGAGGCATGGCCATTCCTGAGAAGTGGGTTAGTATTTGTTCACCAGGTTTTAGCAAATTAGTGATTTAGAAAACTAATATAATTACCTACATACAGAGCAAAACTTAGAAAATAAATAAATAAAACATACATCTTACTGTATCAGCTTATCTAAAACTATGCACTCCTAGATGGTCTCTCTGGTTGAAGTTATCTTCTCTACCAGTCAACACACAACATCTTTTTTTCTAGACATTTACATTCAGAAAGAGACATTCACATATCTTGATGCACACCATTATTTTTGATTACGTAAGAGCACTCATTCATTCACCCACCAGTTTGCCCCTTGCCATGAGGAAGTAAACAACTACATATAAAGCATAACATTGAGACTTTCACTTCCACTGCCAACAAATGATACATAAGGAATATTTGTCTGATTTGTGGCAAATCTAGCACCCAATATGAGCTGAAATGATGATCTACCTACAAGAAGGATGAAATGAGGGCAATCATACCTATCAAGGAAGATCCTCTTAGTAAAAATCAACTGATACTGTAAGCATGCATCTGTAAGATATAACATCAAGAAACATCATTGATGGGTTCTGCAGTTAGACAGAATCCAAAGCAGTAAAACTGTCCTAGTAGGAAAAGCCAGAATACTACACCATGACGAGGAAGGAAACTACAATCTGGGAAATACCAATTCAGAAGGCCTGACCCAATGGCAGTGGAAAAGGAAGATTACTACTGCAGGTAGACAGCAAATGTTGGAGGTGTGATGGGGAAGAAAGAGGTAACTGGCAACATATTTTCTGAGAGTGTAATGAGTTGGCAGACTTTAAAGACTACTCCCTGCAGACTGCACTGTCAGAGGTGCTGGATGAGCAAATTGGAGTAACCATGGAAATTATTTTTTGAGCTATGATACAGAATTGGAATTGCCTAGACATAATAAGGCATTGCTGAGTCTAATTATGATGGCTGCCAAAAAGCAATTACTTGAAAATGGAAATCAAAAAACTAAACCAACTTTACCAAAAACAACAAGGATATTAACAGAGATAAAACAACTGGAACTGGGATCTTTAGAAAAAGGGAGAAGCTAATTGCATAGGAAAAAATGTGAAATGTGGGATCAATACATGCAGAGGAGAAATGAGGTTTAAAAGAAGGCAAATTTTGAATGAGCTATGTAATGGTTGACTGACAATGGCTGGATAAAATAAAAGTGATGTGTAATGTTTGCAGCTACAGTTGTGTTGGCATGGTTTGTAATGTATAATGCTTGCAACTGAAATTGTGTCACTATGGTTTATTTTCATTTATATAAATTTAAGATTGCCTGTGTCATATGTGACATCTGTGCACTGGCCCAGTAATCATGGAGCCTCAATCCTCACCACTAACAACAGTGATACCTCTCAAATATCCCTGATTTCCAGGAATGTCCATGATTTTGACTCAAAATTTAGCTCTGTCCATCTTAATCCCTCCCAAAACTGGTGTCTCTTGGAGGAAAGGTGGTAAATTATACTCAATAAATAATGGCAGTAATTAAGAGTTATAGATTTCTTTTATTTCACAAAATATATATTAATTAACATTCATTTATTCTGCCAATGTCTCAAGTTAATAGTATTAATATTTTAAAAATGTCCCTGATTGTCTCTGATTTTTTTTCTGGGTTTGTCCATGATTCTGTTGAAATTTGTCCCTGATTAGTTGAGAGCTACATAGTAAAGTACAATTTCCCTTAAAAGTGCACAGAGATAACAGTCAGTCTGGGGCTGGTGTCTGTCTCGCTCTCTTTCTTCAGATCCCCAATAAGACTCCCCACTGGCACAGCTATAGAGTTGCGCCCTTAGCCAGGGTTCCAAGCCAAGTCCTCCCAGCACTGTCTCTCTGTCCAACCACTGCTTCGTGTCCCTGCCCAAGTAGCTGACACATACACACACACACACACACACACACACACACACACACACCCACACACACACACACACACACACACACACACACACACACACACATACACACACACACACACACACACACAAACACACACCTGGGGAAGGCTGGCACAGGTTTACTAGCTATGCCCCCTCTGCCCAGACCATAAGGTAGTTAGCACTGCCACCAGAACCCCTACTTATTGCTACTATAAGGCCCATCCCAAAGGGTGACCAATTCCACTGTGTAATGTTACTGTTATCCAAATGGTAAGTGTGACCAAACCTTTAAGGTTATTCTAGAGTGGCCTGCACAGTGTTACCAAATACATGTGCAAGTAGTCTAAGAGCTTAATTATTTCTACACACAACAGCCACAGTTAAAAGTTTTAAATATATTTAATAATAAATAAAAGCACAGACAATACTTATTAACTCAAAATGACAGCAGAGTTCACAGTCACAGGAAATACTTTAAAATAACATAGTAGGACAGTCTCACATAAATATAGAAAACATCTACACTAATCTTGCTATATTCCTATCTATCTATCTTTAAGAGAAACTATGTTCTAAATAGCTTACTTACAGAGCAATTCAAAGTGCTGGTGAGTTGTTAACAGGTCTAGAACAGCATACAAAATGCTCTCTCTCTCTCTCTCTCTCTCTCTCTCTCTCTCCGAGATAGTTTTTTAGTTAATAATACCACATTACTGCTGGGTTAGCTAGATGACATCACTATTTGAGACTTGCATCTAGTCCCCAGACTAAACAGATACCAACAGAATTTAACATGTCTCTATGAAAAATACTTCTCTCTTAGAAGCTGACAGTTCTCTCTTAGAAGCTTGCCAGAAACTGGAAGTTGTAAAACAATTACATTGGAAACCTGTAATTACCTCTGTTTCAAACAACAGAAAGAATTTCCAGCTGCAGACATTCTGTCTTCTAGTTCTGGTAAACACACTCGTAACATTCTTTATTTATTTTCTCAGAGTTTACAAATTAACTCTGTATATTCCAACTTTTACTATGAAACCATACATTTGCATTGAAATATAATTTATACACATTTCTGCTCTTTTCCACCAGGGTGCACTGTGATTACAATCTTGAAGCTCAGTACAGAAAATATAGTTTTCTTACACTTTTAAGGCAACCATACAAATCATGTTACTATTCACAAATGATATAGAACTATTTACAAAATTCTATCTATCTGGGCTGGCAGTGTCACATTTCTATGTAAATCATATTAATATTTTCAGGTGACATAGAATTATTTACAAAATTCCATCTAGCTGGGCTGGCAGCATCTCGGTTTATCATATTATACATGATAATTTAATAAAGATTTTTTTTGTTTAAAAAAAAAGGGAAGATTACAGACAAATTGAGCATGACTGAAATCCATGTGTTCCAGCAAACAAGATTTAAAAAGGTCACACTAACCACTATAGTTATGTACTCGTAAAGAAAGGCAAACTAGACTGCAACCCAGACCAGCTGGCAAAATGCCCAAGAACATGGGCAAATGAAATCACAGACCTTCCCACTTGGGGGGTTTTGAGAGATGAACACGAAGTCTATCTATTCCATCCAACATGAACCAGTTGTCTGTGAGTGAAACCCCCCAGATTACCGCATCACTCTCAGGGCTAATAGGAAACTCAGTGCCTCCAGTGGACTGGGGCATCCTGAGGATGTGCAGCCATTCAGATGGGTGGTTATTTTCAGATGAACTTCCTTATTTCATCACCAAAGGCTTGTGTAACAGACCAGAATACCTGTTGAACAACAAGTTCAAGACACCCATAGGGGGGATCTCACCGAGGGGACATAAGCAGTAGTTACCAGATGGCTTGCATAAATACTTAGTGCAAAGCCTCTGTCTTGCATTCCCAGAAACCAAAAGCAGAACTTGAACAGGCCCTGAGAGGAGTCAAGTCCAGTATGCATTTACGACATTCTGAAAACCAACAGAAAGCCAAATGGAAGGGTACCAAGAATCTCTCATATTTAAATACAGGCAGAAGTTTTCTAAGCAGCTGTTAACTCCTCTGATAAGACTCTACTGGAAGCTGATGGGGATCAAGAAAAGTATACAATTTCCAGCCAGGTAGCGCAATGAAAGCTAAGCCACCCCTTCTCACAGAGGCATCACCCTAGCAAATCTGGTGGATCCAAAGCAAACTCAAGGTCAAGAGCAATCCACATCCCCTCCCCTCATATAGGAGTCAATGATGAATAAACAATGTGCTTATTTTGAAGAAGGGATTTGGAATGTCAAGGAACAAGAACCTTCCAAAACAGGACATAACCACCCCCATCCTCCTCTCCTCCTCAGCCTGGCTAATCCTGCAGAAAAAAAAGAAAGTTTAAGACCCCCCCCCAAAAAAAAAGAGGGTACCACAGTGCCTCACCCCCATTGGCCTAATCCTGAACCAGCCACCATGGGACACCTCTCCCTCAGTGGGGAATGGAGCGTGGTCTCCAAGAAGCTTTCCACAGACTCTTATTAATGGTAATGAGAATTGCATTGAGAACCTGTTACATACTTTGAAGAAACTCACAATGGGAACACAGAATATGTTAGAAACTACTTTACTACCAAGCTTAGACAGTGTTGCCTGAGCACAAAGTACAGGTTGCTCTGTTGTACGCATCCATAGCCACTTTATGTAGAGGTAGGAGGGTTTGTTTTTTGGAGACATATGCATTTCTCAATATACCATATTACCTTCCTTTTTAGATTAGACTTATTTACAGGGTAAAATGTCATTTTAGTGTTCATAAGGCAAGTTAGAAGGATGAGGCAGCTTCTATAATACTGGAACATAACAAATCCCTTCATCCAGATGTTTAGTACCATTGTCAAAGACATTGTAAGTCAGAAGGTAGGATGCTAATGTATTTTCCAGCCCTCCAAGATTATTTTGCTCTAGCAGTGGTGTCTGACACACAGGGACATCAGACTCACTATTCTGCCTGAAGGTCTCTTGTCTAGACTCAGGAAACAAGACAGTACTGGAAACAGCACAATGCACTTCATTTGGCCAAACAGCAATTGCATCGCTGCAGCAATCTGTGGAATCAGCATTCATTTAACTCAAAGAAAGAATTTTCTTGGTCTCTTGCTGGTCAATGTCTCAAATGGCCAGGGTGTTTCCTGTAGAAGTTCTTAGAAATCAATATGAAACTGGACCCATTTTATTTATAATTCCTGGACTCCACGTTGAACTTCTCCTGTGCTATCCCAGAAACACACTGACTCTTTTTCACTGAAAGATCTATTCCTTACATAATTGCCATGTTGGATTTTTTGAAATTATTGCTTCTTTTGCACAGTACCACTAAGACTTATTTTCATCAGGTCCACTCTGGTTTTTAAACTGCTACTTATGGGCTCTCTGCAATCTTCCTTCCACCCTTTTCACACATCTCTATGACTCAGATCCTATGCCTTATTGTCTGTGTATAATCTGTTCTACCTATAAATTCAACTTGGTTATTGTATATTTCTTCTTACTCCTCCGCTGTGACACTAATCCCCCATACTTTCACTAGGCTGCAAAACTGCTCTGCAAACTAATTTCTATAAACATATTATATTTCATTATTTAGCAGCATTTCTTTGTAAACTAATCCCTGTAAATGTATTATGTTTCAGGCTTTTACTGTGCTAGAGAAATTGCTCTGGAAACTAATCTTATTAAATGTATTGTATTGTATTTTACACCCAGGCTAAACTGGAAATTGGTCCTTAGTGGATTAGCACTCCACTCTGTTTAACAAATTTAAGTAAGTAAATAAATAAAGTAAGAAAAACAGTTCTGCATGTGCCCGTTCTGTAGTAAGTTTATAGCGTTTCATACTGTAAAAGCAAAAGTGAAAATTTTACTTTTAGTTTCTAATACAATATTAGTGTACATGTTCAAACTAACCTGGTAGGCTAGCAGACTGGATTGCTCCATTGTGCTTATCAAAGCAACACAACATTCTTTTGATGTAACCTGGGCTCCATTGTCAGTTACAATACATTCAGGCAGACCATAAGTAGTGAACTGTCTTTTCAGACGACTAATGGCAGCCTTAGGTGTGATTTTAGGCATAAAAAAATGATATGCGACCACCATGATCATGAACAGAGTATTTATAAATGATCCAGAGAAAGCAACTTATCATCTTTTCCAACTTCCATCTGGAAAGCCCCATGGATATCATTGTTCTTTTGTTGGCATTTTCTCAATGTACAGGAAATTATAACCTGAGTGTTTCATATGGCACAATGTTTTTCCAGTGAAAATTTGTCTCTACTTCTATAAAATGATTTAAAACTCAGCAATACTTTTTATTGGAGTCCCAACTGACCAATCTTCCATCATAAAACTTAAATGTCTGTGACAGTCTGGGTCTGTTTATGTTACTCATACTATTAAATCTGCTTTAACAGAAACTTACTGAAAATGATTGCCAGTGCCAACCAAAACATTCAGGTATTCTGCTAAAACCGTTTGAGTGGTCTCTTATGGTTGAAATGTAGTGAAATGAGTAGTTTTGTCATTATTGGTTCATACATTTTGTTTCATTATTTACTGGAACAAATGTTCAAAACTATCAATTTAAAGCACTCTCTAACAAGTGTTGCTGTATTAAACAAGGAATATAATTTAATGCAATCAGGAAGGTGGATCAAAGAACTTGGGCATTTATGCATAGTCCTAAATATGTGTGCAGGGGATCCATGGTTTGCAAACAGCCCAAATCTATACTTAATCTGCCAATGACCAGATGCATTTCCAATAAATGTGAGTTTCAATGCAGTTTCAATGAATGTGAGTTTCAAGGGCAGAGAAGTTATTGTTGTGTATGCTGTTTTCCTTGTATCATTCTGTTTAGCAAATGGCTATCAGAGTTTGTGCTATAAATTTTGATATAAATGTTTTAAATTAAATCCAAATATCTGTAATCATTGTAGAAGTAAAGAAGACAATAGTATAAGAACTAAGAGATTAAACAATGTTTATGGTAACTGGGGAGGGGAAGCCAAGTAATGGGAAAATAAATGACTCCAGGGTGGGGGTGCCGATCCATTATTTTGCCTAGAGCCCCATTTCACCATGCTCTGTCTCTGCATCAGTCATCTCCATCTCAGCACTGGTAGCAGCAGACTGTGCCTTGATGATAATCCTGCACCTCTGCTGATTAAGCCCTAGCACCTCCTGCATATAAGGGTCTAGCTGTGACATGTGATGACAATGGCTGCCATATTATGGGTATACCCACATCGCACACAGTGCACACTTCTCCTGCTACTGTCTCAGACAGAGTGCTGGTGCTCTCAGTCATGAGGCAGTTCCATTCCTGACAGAGAAGATGAGCAGTCATTCTGTAAAGCCTGGAGTTCAGGTGTGGGTGTTGTCAAACATTCACCTTGAACAATATGCAGAGGACCACCTAGGAGGGAGACAGATAGTGAATGTGTGTCATTTGAGTGCAACTTGATCTGTGTCTTAGCAATGTCAGACCCTGCCCAAGTGCTGTCAGCCTGTTGTCCTTTACCAGCCTGTAAAGGTGTCTTTGTAGCAGGAGTCATCTCTTTGAATATAAAATAGAAGACAGAACAAAGTGTATCTGAATACCTAAACTACATATGAGGCCCTGTGCTGTGCATGCAAACAGTGGTACAGAATATGCAGACACACACACACACACACACACACACACACACACACACACACACACACACACACACACACTCACAGACATACACATCTGCTATCACTCCTATGTACAGCCTGACTTACCTAGAGGAAACATGTAGTGATAATTATGACCTGCCTACACCATATATGTGTACTGCTGCTGTATACATATTCGGTATAGATGTGCATTTCTGAGACACGTGAAGCTTGTCTACCCCAGGAACACATGTCCACTCCTTCATGTATGATATCTCTGCATTGATCATCTTCATGCAGGGATAACAGGTACTCTTCCTCATCAATCTGGCTTGCAGTGGGAGGTGCTCCCCTCTAGAAGCCAATCTTTCTGTCACAATGATATATATTTTTTCACAGGGCCACCTAATCATGTCAGTGCCACACCTCCATTATTGCTGTGTTGTGCAGTCATGCCCATCAATAACATTAATCTCATGGACCAATGTCTCCCAGATGCAGTCCCCTAGTGGCTGGTAAGTACCTCCTGCTCATACCTCTTAACTTCTTAGCGCAAGAAATCTGGGCAGAGCCTAAAATAATGGAGGGACAAAGGCCCAACAATAGACGCAAATTTTAAATATTGTTATTATAAATATAGAAAGTTCCTAGAATTAAATGATTTGTGTTAGTATACATTTTCCTGAAGGATATGAAGTCTGAAATTCAATTGTATATCATTATATAGTAATTTCAATCATCAGTAATTTGTTAGATAACTATTAATTTTATGAGAGCAGACCAGTAATACGAGACAAAAATCTGAACATTCTGCAAAAATCTGGACAGTTGAGAGGTATGCCCCTGCCCCCAACAGATGGTGTCTAAGGGTCCTGTGTGTCTGTGACAAGGTGTCATTCTCAGCTCGGCTAAAGCTGTTCATCCTCTATTGTCTGTACCCACATGAGGATATGGTGACATGTATGGAAACAGCTGTATACCAGTGAGTACTCAGAACAATAGGGAGCAATTGCAAAGAGTGTGTTGCCATAGGTGTATGCATCATTACAAGTTTGGACAAAGATAAGACCGCAGTAGGCATCATTGATATGCTATGGTATGGACAGTGGGTTACTCTAGTGATACCCCCAGACCAGTTGTAGGGACAGACATCTGCATATATGCGCCTAAAGTTGCTGACACATACAGGCCCCACAGGAGTGCTTCACAGGCAGGTGAAGTAGAGGCCATCTAGAACATCACAGGTGACAGTGGACTAATTGGCTATGACGGTGGGTTTACACATGATGAGGTGTACTACTGGTGCTCCACAGTATAATCACACAGCACATCTATTTAGGACATGCAAGATAGTGTAGGGATAGCCAGACCTGATAGTGGGCTGCCATCCCACAGCTACAGTGCAGATAAATAGTTACATATATTACATATGGATTATAAGCAGATACAAATTGCAAGTAACAGTAGTACAGAATAAGCTGTGCAACTACATCCTGTTCCAGGCAAGGGCACCTATGAACAACACACCAGGGAAGTGCATCTTACCATAGTACTAAAGAAGAGAATGTATCACCTCAAAGCAGTGTCTTATTTAAACTAAGTTACAGTGCTGACAGAAACTATCTTCAAATGGCTGCATTGGTGTTACTGCTGGTCCTTTTTTTTGTGGTGAGTGGTATGGCATTTCAAATGGCACCATGCCAACTTATGCCACAAGAATATAGCAGTCTGCAAAGAATGTAATGAAATGAGGTTAGATTTGGCATTATCTGTGAATAACTATATTTCCACACAGATGCCGTAATACACATTTAAGGTCCACCACACACTACCAATATACTGTGATCAAAGGTTCATGCATGCTGCCTGAGCATGCAAGCATGTCATACTTTCTATGGCATGAGGCCACACTGTTTGTGATTCGGAATTCACATTTCCAGCATGAATCATGTATTCATGGGGATGGCTGCTAATATTAATGCTCCATGGACAGCACTTACATAATGTGTTAAGGAGAGTAAAACCATGCTTCCTTCCTATACAACCAGTTCATGGATCAGCTGCTGGATCTTATTGCGGTTCCATTTAAGAATATGGATGCTTGATTTAACCTGGCTAAGCTTTTAAGTGAGCAAGGCAGGTACCAGTATAATGACCTGCAGCACTGTCACCCTGAACACCCACTAAGACCACATAGTAGACAGCCTGGGGGACGGGATATAACAGAGTAGCTGTCCAGTCTGCTGGATGTCAGTATAAAATATCTTCACTCCTGTGGACAACAGCAGCATAGTGATGGTGTCTATAGACTTCAGTGATATTATCAACAAAGGCTGTCTCCAAAAGACAAATGAACGGGGAGTCAAATGATGACATACCTCAAAGGTAACCTGGGTCTAAGTGTAAACCAAACCTCATGCACCATTTGACTTCCTTAAATGAGCTATCTTCCCATGAAAAGACATAAGAACTCTGAATATCTGTCCCTCTCAGAAGTAAAAGCCTCCTCAGTGGTGCCCACTGGGGAGATGATAAAAAAATAGGAAGCTCTATGCCACAGGTTGTGAAAGACACCCACATCATGACTTGTACAAAGCTGACTTGAGTATAACTTGCTGAGAGACACATCTAGATTCTGAATGCACAGATACGTTTATTGAACTACAAGATGTAAAGTATCAAGGGGGCAGTCCTGAATCAGTTATCCAGATAAGTAGTGAAGCAACTGCCATAAGTCTGAAGTGAGCAACAGAGGATCTAGACACTTTGTAAAGATGTGAGTCTGGTAGAAGAGCAAAATAGTTTTAAGAGAAACCCTGAAATTAAATCTAAGAAACTGTCGTGTTTTGAGCAAGGGATGTGTAAACAAGCATCCAGAACCATAAGTTGGGTGGTGTGAAGGGGGTGACTACCCTGGGTGCAACCTGTTAGGAGGCATAACTGGTAGTTGCCAATGAGGTGAGAGTGCAGTACTATTATTATTCTAAGAAGCTGATAATGATATCATGGATTCTTAAATTAATGCTGATATTATATTCATAGTTGTGGATAAGAGGACAGTGAGTTAATAAACAATGAGCTTTCTGAAGTTGTATAGTTGTAGCAAGGAGCTTGCTGCAGTTGTAGGTTATTGTGGAGATCTTTGGGACCACTTCTTTTTTTTTTGAGTCCTCAACTTAGGGAAGACAATTTTTTTGTGCTCCTAAACTTTGCATTCAGGGGTGCCAGTCGGGTACCTGATGACCTAGCTATAGCTCTAGGAGTATCTTTCATTGCTACCATAAAGGTGCCCTTCATCAAAACAGGAAGTATTGTTTTACTACATAAATATCTTGAATGCCCTTTCTTAGATTAACTGGTTTAAGTTCATGAGATCAAAAGCGTGTCATCAGTGGCCATCTTTTCAGAAACCATAAAGAATCCTGAGGAAAAACTCCTTTTATACTCTGGCAAAGTTCCCTACTGTATTGTTAAACACATGCTCTATTAAAGACAAAAAATAAATAAATAAATAAATTGGATTTCTTGGAGTTGTTGGGAATGGATCTTAGACTAGGAGCTAAACTGAATTGTATGGTGCATCCTGTTGATATTACTGCTCTGACCCATTCTGACAGTTATTTTTCAAAAGCACTAAGCAGTGAAATGGGTAAATCTTCACCTAGATGATGAGAAGAGTATCAGATTGCAACAGACAATGTGAAGGACCATCACTGGCTGTTATTTTGTTTGTCCATATGTTACTGCTGTGAGTTGGACCATATTTATTTATTTTTCTGATACTGCGTTTGACTATATTGTTTTTGCCTTGTGTGATTCTGATACAAAGAAGGAACATTTTTGGAGAAATTAAGGATGAGAGGATGAAATATATGTTTGTGTCCTCCATTGTTCTAGCCTTTTCTAAATGTTTCAAAACATTCTAAGAAGGCACCCTAAATAACAGCTTTAAGTTTATAGGTATACACAAAACCTGCCCCATTGACAAAAAGGAAACAGTATTTTTTTAATCAAGCATGATATCAGAAGCAGGACTTCCTGCAGGCTGCACAATGACCAACAACTTAATTTCAGCTGTCCCATTGTGAAAAAAGAAACTGAGAGATAAGAGCTAGTTATTCTGCCAGGTTGAGTAAAACTCAGTTACTAGCAGGTAAGTACAGTGCCCAGATGACAGCTAATAAGTAATTTACATAACCTGAAAGAAAATCAACCAGAAAGGGTGAAGATAAAACACTGACTGGGAAGAATCCTGCACCTGTTCATCAAAAAAAAAACAAAAAAAACAAAAAAAACAAACAGTTCAAGCTCCAGCTTTGGTACAAGAGATGCCTTCCATTAATTTAGAGGGAAAAAATCAAATGCACACAGAGTTGAATAAAATAAACGGAATACAGAAGTATATCAACTCAAATAACAAAAGGCTGATAAAGATTGAAGAAGCTTTAACTAGATATTCAGATGAACTGATACAACTGCACAAATGAGATGTTGAAATGAAGAAAAGGTTGGCTGAGTATGAGACTTCCCAAGGAGAGCTATTTCAAAAATGGTAGAATTGGAAGACAGAGCAAGCAGAGAACACCTGAAATTTTCTGCTGTACCAGAGAAGCTGAAAGGAAGAGACTGCATTAGTTTTATGAAAGCACAAATAAGCTGCTGGTCTGATATTCTACAGCAGGATATGCTAATTGAAAGGGCACATCAAGTATACCTGGCCATAAGAAAGCAGCTAAGATCTACATTAGTGAAGATGCAACCACACCAGCAGAAAGAGTTAATCCTAACAAAACTGTGGCAGAAGGGCAAAGTATTAAGAAATGGAGACAGATGAGTATTTGTGGAAAATGATTATCACTATACACTGGGCAAACAAAAGCAAATTTATCCCAGCAATCAGGGAATGTTGAAAGACAGATGTGAGCTGTATCCATTTTTCTTCAGAATATTTTTTCCTGGCAGATCAAAGACATTTTGATGCAGAGCAGCCTAGAAATAAAGTACAAATGTTTATCCAACAAAAAGGGAGCCACCAAACACTAAGGGACTCTCCTTCTCATTCTTCTGGCAATACTAGAGAGACTTTGCCAGTGAAACCTTTTCAAATGCTCCAAAGGTAATGCTTCAGAGATGGAAAGAAAAACACAGGGTTTGACTAAAAGAATTGGGAGTACTTTGGAATTGAACCAGAGTCTGGTGCTGGGAGATGGAGAGGAACAGGAAAAAGACCAACAATATTGAAATTAGTAAATAAATGTGAAATTATAAAGCATCAATCACATTTGTGAAATATGGCATTGCAAGAAAAAGTGGCTGAGAAAGATTAGACTTCTGCTGACTTTGTTAACCTTGTGGGTGGAGTGTAAAGCAAATATCCCACTTTATGTCATTAATGTTTACAAGGACACTAAAATTAAAAAAACATAACTGAAAGTAAAACAAATTTTGTTCTTAATAGTATTTGTATAAAATATTTCAAAATATAAACTGCATGTTATATAGTAAAGCAGATTTGTGTAGTATGTAGTAAGGGGTATCTTAAATGAGTGGGTGAAGATGAGTCTTTTCACTGATTGCTGTATATAATAAAGATATTAAAGTAAATAAGTAATATACAACACAATATAGAAGGAGAAGAAAGGCTAAGCAAAAGTAAGTTTAAGTTAATACAGTATAATCTCGAGCTGTTATTATGGCCGATGGTGTGTAAAAGTGCACTGATTATATTATATGTAGACGTGAGACTTTTCTTTTCTTTTTGCATAGGTGAATGTCTGGATTAATACCATTGTGTGTTTTCTGTAAGCAAGCAGGCTAGAAAAATAAGACAAAATGAGGAATGCCATGAGAAGTGCTACATTTCTTGCATATGCAATGATATTAGCTTGTTTTCCTTTTCCTTTAACAAATGTTAAGTGGGAGTTAAGAAGTCTGCAGCTGAAGGCAGCTGTATATTCAGTTCTTATGTGCTCATCGAAACGATATGTCTGCAGGTGCAAGCAATTAATCTTGAGAGTCCTGAGCATTGTTTGCATAGGGAACTGCAAAATGTAAAGTTACAAGAGCAATCAGTTCAGTAAAATATAAAGTTTGAAATTGCTGGAAGTGAATAAGGATAGCAGCTTCCTTAACAGCTTTAATATATCAATGCATTTGATAGAACAGTATTTAATTTTGTTTTATTTAAGGATAGCCAGTGCACTTTTTTCTTAAGGCTAAAAGTTAATGTTTTCTGAAAGCATACAAGCTGTTTTTCACATATGGGAGGTAAACTGAGGTAAGAAAAGAAAAGACAGCAATCAGTGTAAGTGGGAGCACAGACTGTAACATGCATTTTAGCATGGGTAACCTTAATTTTATGTTAGGTAATGCCTGTAGGTGCAGCTGTTGATTTGGGGCAATTATTCCTATTAGGAAGGTTAAACTTCAGTTTTTGAAAATGTACATAGTTTTGTATTTTAAGTTAATAGGTTATGAGGGCATTCTGAAAAATGTATTTAGCTTTTTGTTTGAGGGTTTTCATTAAAACAAAAAGTCTTGACAAATGTGATATATGTTCAAATGGGGATGACAAGAAACAATTGTATAAATGATCAACCTGGCAAACATTAGTGTATGCATGTAACATAAACATTTGAAATACATTTTGAAAAAAGTGTCATGCATAATAGGTGGGAACAATAGTTTCTTATCACGATGGCTACACTATCCATATTATTTTGGAATGTACATGCTCTTATAGATATACATAACAAGCTAAGAATATTGAATGATATCACAAAATGCAGAGTACAAAGAGCAATGCTGCAGGAGGCACATTTGGAAAGACATGAGCATGTAAATTTGATAATAAAAGGATTTCAAGATAGATATTCAGCAGAATGTCAGGGTCAAAGGAAAAGGGGAGAAGTTATACTAATTGCTAGAGGAGCTGTCATAGTGATAGAAGAAGAAGAAGGAAAAAAAATAACAATAATAATGTAGATTTGTAGTAGCAAAGGGCTACTGACAGGGGGAGAATTATGCTGACATAACTTTGTATCCCATCAAAAACTGCTATTATGGAGTTTAAGAAATTTTGGAGTGGAATAATCAGCTTACAAGGAATATTACTTATAGCAAGGGAATGTAACTTGATTTGCAACAATTAGAATGTATCTGGGAGGCATAGAAGAGAAATATAACAGTACTTGTGCATTATCACAACCAGATTGTTCAATTCAGGAGCGGATGCTTTACACTCGTTCCTCGATCCAAGACATGTGGTCAGACTGTGTTGTGAAGTGTGTGTATGTCACAGAACTGTCTGCTTTTACTTGTAGGTTACAACCGGGTTAATTTGGTCTTGCAAAGATGCATTCTCCCAGGACCCCACACTCTCAGCTCCTATGTTTTCATATGCTAACTCTAGCAGTGATTAAATTGGCAACACTTCCAAAATCCTTTACCTATCCATTGATGCATGTCTTTTGTTTCTTGGTTCTGCCCCCTCCCCCATTACAACAAAATATCTGTTTTCTGATGAAAGCCCACTGGATCTAACTGATTTTGTGCATATTCAAGCCCCAGACTGACTTTCTTAAGTACACATTCTGTTACATGATGCCAAGTAATATGATAACACAGACCTGCATTTTCTGACATATAGCAGTGCATTCATGTTTACCTGAACCTATTCTTACAAATTGTAAAAAAATAAATAAATAAATAAAGTTACACAAAACCATCATTACTGTCTGTTGGTTTGCCTTCTGTGAAGGATTCCTTCCACAAAGTGAAAAGTATCAGTTGGTCATAACGACACCAGGCCTGACAATTCAAGCATGCGTGTGTAATGCACGTAAAAACAAGGAGGGTTTTCTGAAATGTTTCTGTTAGGTAGTCCGAAGTTATTCCACAGCAATAAACACTCTCAAAAACACCTTACAGTGCTTCATGGTCTTATTTGTATGGAAGTATGCGAAAATTGCAACCGAGAAAATCTGGTTGCGATAATACGTAAGTACCAATAAAACAAAACAGGGTAGATTTCTGGAGAAATTTATGAAAATATTTGGTATGGAGGGACTTCCAAGATGGCTGCACACTGATAAAGAGGTTAACTTAAACTCTCCCTGTGTGAAAAAAGAAACTGAGAGATAAGGGTCAGGAACTCTGCCACTTTTAATCATTCCAGTTACTAGCTAGTAAGTTCACTGCCTGGATGCCAGCAAAGAAGAAACTAAGATATCCTGAAAGAAAATCAACTAGAAAAGGTGAAGAGGAAGCACAATGGCTGGGAAGAAGCCTGCAGCTGTTCAACAAAAAGAAGTTCAAGCTTCAACTTTGGTGCAAGATAAGGCTTTTAGTAACCTAGAGGACAAAATAAGTCAAATGTGGTCAGAGATGATTAAAATAAATGAAACACTGAAGGAATATAGAAACTCAAATAACAAAAGGCTGTAAAAATGAAAGAAGCTTTAAACAGATATTCAGACGAACTGATAAAACTGCAAAAATCAGAGGTCGAAGAAAAGGTTGGCTGAGTACAAAACTGCTCAAAAAGAGATTTTTCAAAAATGGTAGAATTAGAGGATGGAGTATGCAGGGAAACCCTGAGATTTTCTGCTGTACCAGGAAACTGTATTAATTTTATGAAGGCACAAATAAGCAGATGGATTGGTATTCCACTGCCATGAGAAAGCAGCCAAGACCTGCATTAGTAAAGATGCAAACCTACCAGCTGAAGGAGTTGATCCTGCCAAAACTGTGGCAAAAGAGCAAAGTGTTAAAAGTTGGAGACAGTTGAGTATATCTGGAAAATAATTATTCATTGTACCTCAGACAGAAAAGAATGAGATTTATCCCAGAAATCTGGAATCATAGAGAGGCAGTTGCAAGATTCAAGCTGCTGTATTCAGCTGTCTTCAGAATATGTTTCCTGCAGGATCAAAATTTTTTATGCATAACAGGCTAAGGAGGAAATACAGAAAGAGAGCAATCAATCAGAAGTGGAGTCTGCTTTTCATTCTTTTGATAATAAAGCTCAAAGAGAAACTTTGGCAGTGAAACCTTTTCCAATGTTCCTAAGGAAAATGCTTGAGAGACAGAGAGAAGCATAGGCTTTGACTAGATGTTCCCTGGAACTATACCAAAATCTGGAGCTGAGAGATGTAGATGAACAGGAAGAAGCCCAGCAATGTGGAAATTAGCGAATAAATATGAGATTACAAAGTATCATGCACATTAGTAAAATATGGCTGTACAAGAAAAAGTGGAAAGAATGGACTTTGTGAAACTGTGTTAAACTTGTGGGAGACTGAAAGGCTTTTGCCCCAATTCATATCATTGTTTGGAAGGACTCCAAAGGAAGGAAAGAGGCAACTGTAGGTAAAACAATTTCAGATCTTGGTATTTGTATAAAACTTTTTATGGTGCAAATTACATGGTAAAGCATTTTTAGATATTGTTGTATGTGATAAAGATACTAAAGTAAAAACATTATTTTTTCTTTTATTTTGTATTAAGAAATGTAGGCATTACAATTCATAAAGAGAAAATGGCTGGGAAAAAAGCATGTTTAAGTTAATAGGCTGTAATTTTAGGTTGTTGAGGTGGGGGATGGGATGTAAAAGTACACAAATCATAATGTAGCTAGTGCTGATGTGTTTCTTCCTATTTTGCAAAGGTGAATGTCTGGATTAAGATCCTTGGCTTAATCTGATGCCAAGCTTTAAGTGGAAATAGGTAAATAACTGAACATTGAATGAAATGAAGTTTTCCTTTAGCAACAAATGTTCAGCATGGCTTTAGAAGCCTGTAGCTAAGGTGTCACGAAAGGAGATACTGCCAGCATAGCTATCTGGAACTTTATAAATAATTATATGTCATTGGTGAATATCAAAATGATTTGTGTAAGATGCTTGTGTTACAACTGTATTAGAACTGTATATGTGTATATCAAACTTATTTGTTCAGACGTGTGTTGAAAAGGGTTTGCAAAATACTTCTGTTTAAAATGGATCCACAGTGTGCCATACTTGAAAAGAACAGAAATGTACGTGCACTATTTTAACTGTGTAAATGTATATTTTAACAGTAGAAACTGGAATACAGGAGGTTAACTTCAGAAAAATAACTGAAATTAAATTACTTTATGGCCAGACCATAAAAAAGATGTTCCCCGGGATTCATGAAGCTCGGTGCAAGGCCGGCGTAAGGCCTGCGCCGGCGGTGCATGGAATATCCGGCGCAGTAGCGCCATATACATATTAATGAGAGTGCACCGGAATCACAGACACGTGCATAGTGTACGTGAGCGAGCCCAGGTAGGATGCGTCTGGAGGCGTGTCTAAGCCGGCATGAGGTGAGCAACCTAATGTGCTGACAGCCACGGTCCGCCCACAATAGTAATGGCAGCAGCCAGGTCCCGTGCAGAATGAAACGCACGTACAGTATGCAACATAGTCCCCGTTCCAAATTAAGGGAGAAGCAAATAGAAGCCACGAAGGCATAAGTGTACCCGCCCAAGGAGCAAAGGATACGCATAAGACCGCCTTCGTCCCGCAATGCACTGTCAGTGTTTACACTCAGAGAAGGTGTACAGCCGCATGTCAGCGGCGCACCGACATAGGAGCAGCGACTAAGGTCACCACCTGTCCCACTTTGGTTGGGGCAGTCTCTCCATGGACAGTTGTGTCCCGAAAAAACGTATTAGAAATGGCTGATGTGCTACGATTGTAGGACACAATGATATCCCGTATGTAATGTAATGGTAGCATGAATTGGTTATTTCTGTAACAGAAATACCTAAATGACACAATAAACAGAATAAGCAAGGAAATTGCCACAATAATAAGCAAATTATTTAGGCAAACAAGTGAATTTCTATGCTATATAGTGACCGATTGTATGTGTCGGCCTGTAAAGTCAGATGTGAGTCCCGGAAATATCCCAGATCGGAAAATGGAAAAGGTGGAAACCCCAGCAGCGACATGGGCATGGTCACCAGGGTTACCTGCTGTCCCAATGTGCCATGGACAGTCCCTGATTGGACAGTCGTGTCCCTGCAACAATCGTAAAATGGAAAATGACCTCCGATCCTGCCACGCGAATTCCCGCAATATACATGTAAATAGTAGCATAAAACATATACATTACGATATGGAACACAGACATGGCATAAGAAAATAAATAAGGAACCCAAACGCTTACAGAATAAGCTCATAGTATGGCAAACAAGTGAAGTTCTGTCAACTGCACTAGCCCTGGGTATGTGTAGTCCTGCAAATTCGAAGTGTCCACATAACATGCCCCACTATGGGCATTGGAAAAGGTGCCAACCATAATGGTCACAAGCAGTAGTGACAGTACATAGCCGGGTAGCTGTGCTGACATAACAACAGTAAGGAAGCAAGATACCTCAAACACAGGCAAACATGTGCATAGCAACATATCCCAGACCCAGCAACGTCTCTGTTGCATACACTGGATGGTGTATGATGAAGTGTAATATCCAGAAGCAGAACCCATGCATTCGGATGTACTACACAATAGCCTCATTGTACATGTCAGTCATACCCATGTATACCCCTGCACCCAAACCTGCTAGCATCCGTGTGCAGCTATACAACCACACACAATGTGCATACCTGAACTGTGGTAAGAAGTTTGTGTTAGGCAATGCCACGCGGGCAAATACGTACCCCACATGTCACCAACCCACCGCAGGTACAGATATGTAAATGGCTGCATGTGAATGTGTCAGCAGTATCTGTACATTCCCCATGTAGTATGTACCCGTCCAAACCATCTAGTTTAGCATACGACACGGTTCTCATAAGTGTACACATGTGGACAAGTCGGTCGTTGGACCACCGCATCGACGACTATCTTTGCAGTGAAGTCGATCACATATAGCGGAACAGGTGCCTACCACACAGGACGCCCTAACAGGGTGCTACAGGCAAAGAAGGGGAAACTGGGACATCACATGTGGAGATTAGCGTGGCTGGACGGACAAATACACACGGTCAAGGTAAAGGACGGAACAACATGCATATGGCTGGATGGATGTTGTTCAAAAAATATATAGAAACACATATGAAGTTCCAGTTTACACTCTAAATACTATATAATGTATTGAATTGTACCGTACAATATGGCAGTAGAACTAAGCCTGCATGTAATTGGTGAAGCTAAGCTGTACTGTGATGGAATTCTGAACCTGGCAGTAAGCAGGACAGCAGGCTCATGTCTGTCATCATTAATTATTTGCTGGCTTACAGAACAATAAATGTATGTACATGCATAACAGCACTCCTTCGCCAGAGGAGGATGGCCTTGTGAGCTCAATGGAAGATAGCAGTACAACCCCCTACCAGAGAGACAAAGCAACGCATTAAGAAATTAACTGTCCACTGTATCGTAACAGTCTAGGGTCCTTGAAACAGCTACAATCACAAAAGGATACTGTAATGTACAAGGTGCCTTGCAAGGCTGTGTTATTCCCATGAGAAAACAATTTAAAAGCACGAGCCCAGCACCCACGTATGTATAGACTATTGCGGACCATAGTGATGGAAATGCCCTGTGACCGACCACGCCAGTAAGGTGGGCAAAAGCTGATTGTAAACACTATATAAAGAAACTGCTTACTGTATAGAGTCAGACAAAACTCTCATACTTGGACTGTACATTATTTAGCCTGCCTGTGTACACTACTAAAACTTTCCGAACCCGAGCCTCCTGTGTTATCGGCTGTCACTTAGAAAAGCCTACTGATAACTACAGTCTGGTTGTAACAACTTATTTCACATCGTGATCCTTGTAATCCGCAATTCCCTTGGTAAGCTACAGGTCAGAGTGCATGGCTGGTTAGACATGTACGCTGGAGAATATGCATAAATGGTTCTTCTTGAATGAAAAGACCTCCGACTGAATTGTTGTGTGTAAAGAGGCTGTTTACTGTCTGATCTGTGGCTGAAAAGCGGAAAACTGGATCCCAAGAAGAAAACGTGCAGCCTTAAACAGGAGGCCCAGGTAAGGAGTGTCTGCCTTTTGTGTCTATTGTAGATCAGGGACCAGACTACATTGTGTTTCTGTTAACAGTAGTGATATCGGGTCAAGACCTACCCACATACTGTTAAATCTGAACATAGGTCAGGGGAACACACAGCAGAGTAAATAGTGATTGTAGACACTACAGTGGATACAGGGAAGGAGACACACGTGTTATGACAGAAGGGTACGTAGCAGTCGTGTAGAGGATATGGGAGATTATCAAGCAACAGATCATGTGATCCACGTTGACGGGTGACGTGAAGAATATGCAATCGCAGAGAGCACATAATTGTGAGTTACGCAGCAAAATGGGGTAATAAATATGACATTGATGGTATATTAGGCAACATATCGTTACTGAAACATTGTAATCCCTGAAAATTTGATGCATATGTTCCAAGGTAAACACCTGTTCCACCCTGAGAGGGATATGCCCTCTGGCCAGTCGTGTCCTGTAAATAAACCGAACAAATGTCAAATGTCCTGATATCTCAGGACAAACATTTCCCAGATATATATCAAGATGGTAGCGTAAAACAGTAAATTTGTATGTGGAACAGCAAAATATAATAATAAACAGAATAAGCAACTGAAATGCTACAACAATTGGTCGCTCTCCTGGCAAAACGTGAATACCTGTCCTATGTACTGGCCGTGGGTATGCATTTTCCAGGCAAATTACACGTTCCGAACACTAATGTCCCACATTGTGCATTGTAAAAGGTGGCAGCCCTAAGATGTGCAGGCGACAAAACAGCGACAATTGGGTATCCGTCATGCACATCGGTGGACTGAGGTAGTGTACCGAAGGGAATAGAACACTACAAATGGCTAAGCATCATACGTACACAGAGAAGATCATAATACAGTAGTACCGACCGCCCCCCCCCCACAACACCCTACCACCTCAGATACCACATGCAGGATATTAAGCGGGAGGGCAGGCTAGTCCCCACACGTTATCCTGTGGCAACAGAGGTAGCACAACGAACAAATGTAATAGAAGCTATTGAAACCACATCCCGAACATGTAACATACCTAGGGACACCCGAGTAAGAACACAGTACTAAAACAGAGTGAGGATATCTGTCAATTAATTGAAGTACCGAACCATCATGCAGGACAGGAAGGCCAGGACCCAACCCCGTAGCGTATAGACCGTGGACACCAGAAGATATCTGCAAAGTCAGAGAGGGAATTCCCCATCCACAAAGTAACCGCTATTCACCATGCAATACCCCTGTATCTCCTGATCGGAAACCAAAAGGGAATGGCGGATGGTACAGTATGTATAAGCTGTAAATAATGTAAGAATACTTAGGGTAGCGTTGGTGCCAGACCCACACACTATATTCAATGCTATGAACATGCCACAGAAGTATCTTACCGTGGTACATATAAGCTATGCTTACTTTGCAATACCTATACATCCACATAGTGCGTATTGCTTTGCTTGTACAGTCAGGGTGACAGATACAGCCATACCCGGCTATCGCGGGGCTACTGTGAAAGTACAACGATATTATCACAGGGGATGGCTAGCTACATTCCGGTGTCAACTCCACCCGGGGTCAGTCAAGCTCCACTTTAATTGGATGATATTCTGCTTGCGGCCCCTACCCAGCAGCAATGTATGGAAGATACAATAGCATTATTGAGATAATCAGCAGAACAGGGACATAAAGTAAGCAAGCATAAATTGCAAATACAGAGAATACAGGTCAATTACATGGCATATCTGGTATCCAAGTAGGGTAGAACATCACATGACGATAGGAAGGTAGCAATATAATAAGCACCCAAGCCAACTAACAAGAAGGGAATGATGTCGTGGTTCTGGGCCGACTAACACATGTTAAATCTGGATACCAAACAATGCTGTGGAATCCGCTGTCTTGTTTGCCTTAACCTTTAATACACCTATGGCAGCACAACACATAGTACACCGGATTACAGTAGCAGAAACAGCGTTATGCAGACTAGAACGATTGATAGCCTTAACAGCTGTAGTAGGTCTCGTGAATAATCATAACACATGTTGTCAGACCGTAGATTGTAAGCGGAGATATATGACGCCAGTCTTGATGCAACAGCAGGGAAGTAAGCAACGCCAAATAGATGACTACTCATTGCAGTTGGACACTGTGGCATGGTCACTGCCACATTGTGTACAGGCAGTTGTTGTAGCACCCATGGCAGTACAGGCCCGGCCGTAATGTTACTAGACCACCCTCTCACTGTGAGAATGTGTCATGCAGTTGCCATCAATCTGCTGCAAGAGAAGATAGAATTCCTGACTCGTGCTACACATGTGTCATGTCTGACCATACCACTGAGTCAACCTCACATGGTGATTGAACGTTGTACAACATGAAACCTATCAAGGCCACGCCTGACACCTGTGTATGGTACATCACACAGTAGCCTATACGAAATGGCTTAAATAACTACACACAGACATGATAACACTGATATACCCTTAGATGATGCAGAGGTGACAGTTAATGTGTACGGATCATGTAGACAGAGTCCTACAGGAACGAATGAAGTAGTTTATGCAGTAGTTATTGATAATGACATTGTAGACGGCCAAACCCTGCAGCATAACGTGTCTGCTCAAGCAGCAGAATAGATAGCTTTAACACGTGCTTGTACTGTAGCGGAAAAATGATGTGTGGACATATGTCCCGATAGTCATTCTGTTGTCTGTGCAGTGCATGTTTATGAGCAGCAGTGGAAGAATAGGGGAATGATAACATCCACCGGTAAACCGATTAAGCATGCGCATACGAACCTGAATGCATTACACTACATGCAGTTACCCACTGAAGTAGGTAATTGTAAATGTGCAGGGCATAGAATGCAACAGGATAACAGTAGGAAAGTTGAGGCATGAGCTCATGCACCTGCAAAACAAGCAGCGTCACAGTTGGAAAGTGTCTGTGTGAATGAGGAATGACAAACCTCAGACTGTTTAGATGTAGAAACTGTACAAACAATGCAAACAGCAACTACGAAAGCAGAAAAGCCGACGTGGTTATGACGAGGAGCAATCCTTGAACACGGACTGCACATATCCACAGTGAGAAAGCCAATATTAACGTCTAATATATTCAGATATGCGGCTTTGTGGAGCCATGGGTACAGACATGTCTCAACAGGGGGGATGGTACATTTGGTTAACAGAATATCCCTAACATACGGAATTACGAACCACATACAAACCTCATGAGCAGCGTGTCACGTTTGCCGTAGATATCATGCACAGGGAGTATTTAAACCGAAGGGAGTGAGTTGACCTACACCACCCTAACCGTTCCGTGCTATTTGTATGGAATTCATACATCTGCATAAATGTGAAGGGAACAAAGACTGTTTAGCGATTACACATATAGATAATCAAAATGGGTAGAAGCATTCCCAACCAGTAATCCGGATGCAGCAGCAGTGGCAAAGGTGCCAGTAAAATTAAGTATCCCCAGATCTGGCATGCTGTAAAGAAGCTACAGTGACAATAGAACACATGTAGTTAACCAGACAATCACGCTACCTGGGGGATTACTTATTACCATGAATGTCAATTGCATGTACAACCCACACTCAGCACGGCTGCTGCCGCCGCAGAATGGGATCGAGAAATAAGTAGAGGAGTTGGGTGGGTGACATCCAGACGAGTTACATGAGCTGTCTACCTCTAGCATTGCTGAGCATGACAACAGTTCCAAATGTAAAGTGCTGCACCCACTTCGAAGTAGTATGTGGAATGGCATATCATGTGCCAGAGTGGAAAGCTGTCATGCCTGCAGAGCCGGAGGTCGATGACTCAGTAGTAGGTGACATGAGAGGATTGTTAACTAGTAACACTTTTCCTCAGTTAAAGTCTGTTACAGATAAGAGCAAACGAAGACGGAAGCATAGCTGACACCAGTATCCTGTGTGTATGTCACTGTTATCCAAAAACATTATATCCAAGTGGACAGTGCGAATGTCTGTACCGGGTACTGTTGGCAACGCCTACCGCAGTAAAGTTTGCAGAGAGGTCGTCCTGGGTCCACCTCACATTTCTCAAACTGGTAAAGGATATCAAGTCTGATTGACATCTTGTAGCTGATATACCAAAGAGCCCGAATCACCCGGCGAAGACTGTATAACAATACAAAGCAACCCCAAAGACATTTATGTTTGCTGTCCTAATGATTATACACCTATTAACCATGTTTGTGTTTACGTTACAATTTCCGGGACCTCACCTGCATATAACTACACGGATACAAATACTGATACGTGATGAACTGGCCACAGAGTGTCTTCCACACCTCAACAGATACCTAGGCATGATGCGTGTGCATATAGAGACCAGGAACACTTTAAATTGCTGTGTTTGTACTGCCATACCTACATCATATGGAGGACTTCCGATGCATGTGGTCCCCTTGGGGATAGATTGAGACTTGTGAATATCTACACTTTGATACAGGTTCTGTAAGATCACAGGACAACGTGGCAATGTACTTAC